>NC_133787.1:14523728-14597182 GCF_003597395.2 Chelonoidis abingdonii | reverse complement strand
AAAGAAAACAAACATAAGCCTAACTCGCCTTATCTACCTAGTACTCACTATTCTGAACTTATAAGATCCTGTATCGGAGAGATTGGACAGAAACCTGGTTGCACATCTGGTCCCTCTGAGCCCGCAGAGTGAACAACAACCAAATTCTAACAGCACACACAAAAACTTCCCTCCCTCCAGATTTGAAAGTATCCTGTCCCCAGATTGGTCCTCTGGTCAGGTGACAGCCAGGCTCACTGATCTTGTTAACCCTTTACCGGCAAAAGAGACATGAAGTACTTGTGTGCTATTAACTCTTACTCATGTGTTTATGACACATGGTTGTGCAAAACTAGGATCTGATTCATCAAACACTTATTACTGATTGAAGCACCATAAGGAGTCCCACTGAAGAAATTGCACAGCCTGATCCAAACAGAGCACTTTGGAGAATTTGACCTTTTACCCTCAAATGAAATTTTCATATACCATAGCTGTCTGCATAAATCTTTCTTCTGAGACTTGTTTAAATTTAAAAAGCCAACAGATTGGACTAAATTCTAACTTAATTGAGGGTCCATCAAGCAACTTAAATAAGAATAGGATCTGGCCTTACTACTTTGCAAGCCAAATCCAAAGTTAAAAAAAATCATGTATTCACTCCTCAAAATCATATGATTGGCTTAAAGGTCAGGATTTTTTTTCTTTTGTTTAAATATCATATTTATTATTTGTCTTCGGGCTTTTGGGTCTTCTGGATGCAGTTCAGGTCACATTTTTAAGCTTTCCTCTACTGTTTGGACTAGAAACATGGTTGCTTCTTTTTATGAAAGCAGAGAATCTCATGTGATTATTTGTCTCCACAAGCTGGGACTTTAGTAAAATCATCAAATATTATGAGACTTTCTATAAAATTCAGCGGAGGTCTATGGATGTAAATAGAGGCAGAAATTAGTGCAATGAATTTATGTAGTTCTCAATAGAGAAAGTAACTTTTACACTGTTTTTACAGCATGATCTTTTTAATGAGTTAATTCAGCTTCAAAATGTCTTTTGCATTAAAATTCCCACATAGCAATATCCTACTTCAGAGAAATTCAGTAAGTTACATTCTGCTTTTTAAAGCCAATTGCTAACTACATGTATAGATGTGTGCAATATGTAACTATACTGTAAGGATATATAAAGTATACACAAACAACCACAGGACATTCAATCCATAATTGTATGATTCTCAAATTACCTATCTTAAACAACAATAACTATTCTGACAAACTCGATTTGCTTTCATAAATATACTAGCTTTCCCTTGTACGAGTCTTTCTAAAAAATAAACTGCAGCTAAGCCTGGTCACTCTTACACTTTCCCTGATGTATGTCCCTTTAGGAATCTTATTTTTCTCTCAGTTTTAGTATTTGTAGTCTCTTAAAAGCACAAACCTGCTCTTCTGAAGAAGCAGTCATTCCATGGTATAACAAATTATCAATTCTAATATGGTTGTAATACAATATATACATTGATATGAAAGCACCTCAACGTGTCAATCCTCAGTCCTTTTAAAACTTCTACTATTATAATTTTTGTATTATCACATCAGAGAATCATTGACCACCAACCAGTCAGCCTTTGAGGACCAGTACAACGATTTTCAGATGTAAGGAATCTCCTTGGCAAAGCACTGCTGTAAATAATCAGCTGAAACGGGTTCAGATGCATCTCTCTTGGGGCTTACTATAGGCTTCGATGATGCCAATTTCACCTACGTCCATTGAACTGACAGTGGTAAAGGGATTCATGAAGCTCACATTTGCTCATCTTCCCAAGGTCCAGGTATTGCTTTAAGACATTCAGTACTAATGCCCTCATTTCATAAGATTAACTTCCAAGTAATAAGTAAAACTGAGATTTACTTTATACATCTGCAAGCTCGTATGACTAATCGTACTGTGAACATTACGTTGGATAAGATGGCCCAGGTACTAGGTTATGACAATCTGAGCACATATATCAATTAAGGGTTGTAATGGGATCTAAAAATAATTTAAGCAAAATAAATCAGGAATAGTTAACATGGAATATGTGATAAATTCATACGACCAATTTAATTTCTTTTACAATGAGAAAACGTTGAGTTTAAATCTTGTTTTATGGCAATATCAAAGTCCCCCTGAGCCAGTGGCTCCTCGGGCTAACATGGTTAAGGCACAACAGTTTCATAGACAGCAATATACCAGGTAGTGATGTGGTCAGCAACATGTCTGACTGCCTTGACTGCCCTAACCCAATAGATCAGGTACCTATGTTGCAGCGGGGTGAACTAGAAGTGGCCGTTCAGTGTGAGATTGAGCATGACTTGAACCCAAGACCTTCAGGATTGCTGTTGAGCACCTTAACCACTCAGCCTCTGCACTTCACATGGGAGGTTACAACAGCAGCTCTTATACTTTTTATTCCTTGTCTCTGCGGCAGGACTATGTTTCTCTGTTTCAATCAGTACAGTACTTGTTCAATCTGTCTCCTGTGACACTTTTTTACATTAAAATATACTGTGGTGGGACTGGGTGACTCAAATATCTGGTAATGGACTATCAAGGCTTTTACCCTTAGAATGTAATGTACAGTAAGCACATGGGAACACAGGTAGTCAAAATTCAACATTTCTGTTTCACGGGAAATTTCAAATTTCAAAATCTGTTTTCATTCCAATTTGGAACAAACCATTCTGTACTGTTAGGCGGATAACTGAATTAAGCCTTCAGATCTGTCAATCTGGAACTCACAAATGTCTGTTACAGCTATCCCCCTATTCCATTTTGTTTTCTTACAGCTGTCCCCATACTCAATTTTGTTCTCCTCCTGTGGCCGCCCCTTCCCTGGCTGTTAAGTTGTTTACCAGGGCCACTGCCCTTCTCAAAGGGAGGGCCCCTTAAATTAAAGTTGTTTTTACCCAGCAGCCATTGCCTCTTGCAAAGGGATCGGCCACTTGATGCTAAGTGGATCCACTGCCCTAGTTTCAAAGGCGTTAGTCCGGTTATCACCTTGGGTTAATCCTCGGGACTCTCTGGTTGTAGGGTAGTGCCAATGTCCAGAGCTAGTCAAGACCACCATACTATGTTGTTTTTAAGAGTTCTTGGCATGAGTTCATAAGGCTCTCAGTGTTGCCTTTTGAGGTCATCCTTACTGCACAGGACTCTGCCAAGACATGTCCTGTGTCTCACTCTACAGTTTCCCTGCCTTCTTTCTCCTCCCTTGTATAAAGAGAGATCAAGTACGTTTCTGTCCGGAAACTGCCTCGAGTTTGCCTTTGAAAAACAGACATTGTTAAAAACTTAAGATCAGAACGGTTCCTTGCTAGTTTGCTGACTGTGTCTGATCAGACCAGGGGTTCGGGGGTGTCCTTTCTCCACTCTTGTTTTTATGTTTGAGCCGTACCCTCCGTCTTGTATGAAAAACCTCCCACGAAGAACCAATTGCTGCAATGAGAGCATCTCCCTGATTATTGAGACCGTCACCTAGCCCTTCTGATATGTTCTTGCTGCTTCTCCTTTGCTGCTGCCTTGAGGTGTGGCCTGGTATAGAAATCCCTCTGTGACATCGCTCTTTATTTCCTTTTAATTGTTAGTTATTTAAAGGCTTGCTGGCTTCTGTCTCGCTCAGCACACAGACTGCAAGCAATAACCTTGGTTCTCGTGTCTTAAAAACCTCTTCTAAAACTCACGCGTGGCACTTTGCTGCTAAAATAGTTTGTGCTGCTGCTCAGCTCTTCTGTGGGCTTTCCTCCAGGCTCTCTGCTTGCGGCTGTAATCCGTGCTGCAGTCCATGCCCACCCAACCCCCCACCATCCTGGGCACATTACCACTCTGCCCTCTGTAAACCTACCCATAGCATAACGCGTGTTACCATAGGTTTTTGTTTTTAGTTTAGTAAACTTATAGTTTGTGTAAGTTATAGAGGCTTGTAAGTTTCACCTGTCTTGTTCTCTGTTGGCCTCCTATTGATTGGAAAGCTTTGTAAGTTTCACCTGCTTTGTATATATGTTGTGCTGTTCTGTTGCTCCCGTATAGTTGCTTGTTCATTACTTTTGCTTACGAATCGTGATATTTGTTGTTTGCCTAGTCTGTTTTGATTAAGAACAGATAAAGTTTTTGCTGCTTTCTCCCTCTGTTATAACTTTGTCTGTTTTTCCCCGCTCCAAATCCCCCCCCCTGTGCTTCTCCGTGGTCTCCTCCCGTTACAAAACCCTTTCTCGCCACTGAACTTCCCACACCCCTTATGCTGGTATTCTCCCCCTGTATAACTCTCTGGTCTGGTTTTGGCCTGCTCACTATCTCCCCCCTTGTGTGCCTAAAACGCTGCTCTACTAGGCCGTTGTCGCTACCTTGCAAGGGCTTCAAGTGTTCTTCGCTGCTTCCAACTGCACTCTCCTGCTCATTCATATGCCAGCTAATCATCCCCGCCCGCCCTGCTGTTTCCTTAACCCAGCTTTTAGGTACACTCTTTGCTATCTAACAGCCTCACAAATTAAAGTTCAGTTATTTTCTAAACATGCATAATTTCACTCACCCCATATTTGCTAGATATACTTTGATATTACATGAATACCATTGTGTTACATTGTATACTAAGGCCACCAAACCACTTAAATACATTCTATTCGTAAGAGTTGTTACGCATTTTATATAGCAGCTACCATTTGTATTTTGCATTTCTTTTGGTACCGTGTTTGCATATTTCACACTGTATCTAGAATTGTTCCTATATACAAGATTGAGTTGTTATTGACTGTACTGGTGAGTATCCCATTGTGCTGAACCCCACTTACTGTACCCCACTGTTAGAACTCCCTACACTGTTCAAGAAGAACCCCCGCATCATTGTCTATTGTAAACACCCTATACACCCCATCCCTTCATATTTTATTGTTAAATTCCCACCACTTCCTTTTTCCTTTAATAAAGAAATTAATTGGCACCCCACCTGTGTGGTAATTGCTCCAAAAGATCCCATATACCTGCTGGCAGGGACAACAAACACTAATTCATGAAAATTAATTAATATGCAGATATGAGACATTGCTCTGCTGCATCTAAAGTCCACCCAAACACTATGTTTGAAATCTGACAGTGAAATGGAACGTTTTAAAGGCCTGTGTTTGATGTGTGTGGAAAACACCTTGTCTGCATAATGGTCAGAAAGTTCAACAATGAAGTAGGTGTCTATGTATGTGACCTTCAGCACCAGAGTCTTCAAATCCAGAAGGCACTTACAGTCTCTTAAGATGCAATAAACAATTCTAGTTAACAGTGGACCTGAAAGGTTAAATGAGTAACTGAAGTTAAAGAATATGAAGATTTATATTGTTCAGCAAACAAAACATTTACATTAGTCAAGCTGTTCAAACTAACAGGTATGTGAGGAAGCAGTTTGCAGCTATCTAGCACATGTATGTGTGGCACACAATTTTCTCTGACGCGCCACACAAAACCAGCAGAGTGGATTGTCCCTTATCTTCATTTTTATACACAAAGACGTGGAAACAAGTGTGTGTGTGTGTGTGTGTGTGTGTGCACGCACGTGTGCGTGTGTTCACACACAGTTAAGGGACTTAACGATGGGTACTTGACCATTCAGGGGCTGATTCTGGGCCGACTGGAACCTTAGTTGGACAATACACCATTTCACTAGCAGAAGGAAATGTTCTTACATCCTCACATTGAGCTCCCTGGAAAGATAACTAAGCATGTAGGTAGCTACTTAAGTAGAACTGGAGGTGTTTGGTTACCAGTCTTTTTTCTTCTGCACCCGAGGGCAAAGAGCAGCTGTTAATGACACACTTACCGGAAAGAAGGTTAAGATTGTTGACACCGAACTATTGGCAGTATTACACTTCAACACTTGGCCTGCTCTGACTCAATATATTTATGCCAGTTCATGTTTTGAAGCTTCTTCGAGAGCTGAAATTTAGACATCTGTAGTCAAGGGGGGAGGAACTGATGAATCACATAAAAAAAAAATGAACTACATCTTTAACGCGGCTACCCCCAGATACTTGAAATACATCTTTGTTTCTCTGATTTCAGTAATACATGAATTCCTGAACCTTGAATGGATTAATTACAGGTGTTTCCAAGCAAACTATAGTTTGTGAGATGTACGTGTAGCTCTACTGAGCATGTTCACAATATGCACAACGTAGATACTCACAATAGTCGGAACACGAAGGAATGTTTGGAGTTGAAAGACAACAATTTATGTGAGCTGAAATCATAATTAAAATGTAATAGAAATGATCTCCTTCTCCAAAGAAGTAACTTCAATTCAGAATAAAAGACTATTACGCTCCCAATCTGCTCTTCTTATCAACAGCATCTAACTTTCTCACTGGAACAAAAGTCCCTTTCTACCAAAGAATACAGCTAATCTTTAGCTACAAATAAACTGTAGAAAATGGGGGAAGAGAATAGTAACCTTGTACATACGCTAGTCCTTTCAAACAAATGTACTTTCATTTCATACTGTGCTTCCTTCTCATATGTCTGTGATTAAAAAATATTCACCAAAACACCACCAATCCCCTTCCCCCCCAAATATGTATAAAACCCCAAGCCCATTTCCTATCACCTTCGTCATCCTCCTACAGAAAGGAAATGGGCAGTGTTAGCCACATAAAACAGTAAGTATGTCTAGCTGCGAAGAATCTAATGCCTTGCAAAAATGAGGCTGATGGAACGTGTGCTCTGTTCTCTTTAGAATGTATTACTGGATAAGCCAAAAGACTATTCAGCCTCATTCATTTATGCAACAGCTGACGTGCAACAAAACATACAGTTACATAGCCACAGCCTCATATTATGGAGAGGAAGAGGTGCAATACTGTGGACATACACCTCCACAGCACATAGGCTCTGTAGATAGGAGGGATGGGAGGATAGGGAACATGGGCATGGGGGCAATAACCCCGTCCTTCAACGCACACTTTTGAGAACCTGAAGTAGTCAGGCCAAGTTTGGGCAGCTTTGCAAGCTTGTGCACAGGGTCACACCACCACTCAAATTTGGTGTGGATGGAGAGATGACCAGGCCAAATTTGAGCGAGTGATGCTGTGACCTGTACACAAAGCATCGCAACTGGACTCAAATCTGGCCCATTTTGGGTTGCTTGCCTGTTGCCCCACTACCCCCATTTTTGCAGTCCTTTTGGTGCCCATGTCACAAGCAGGAAACCTGCAAGCTTCAAGGCCCACGGGAGCTCCCAGCTTATACATCATCTTTAAAGAAGGTGCAGCATTTACTCCCTTCTGCAGATGACCAGCTACAGGTTTGCCACCTTCCCACTGCATTTTTGCACAGTCTAGTTCCTTTAGTCCAGGGGTAGGCAATTGCCCGGATCCTGTCCACTGGTCCTGGGGGCTCTGCATTTTAATTTAATTTTAAATGAAGATTCTTAAACATTTTAAAAACCTTATTTACTTTATATACAACAATAGTTTAGTTATATATTATAGACTTATAGAAAGAGACCTTCTAAAAACATTAAAATGTATTACTGGCACGTGAAACCTTAAATAAATGAAGACTTGGCACAGCACTTCTCAAAGGTTGCCGACCCCCGCTTTAGTCCTATGAGTGAAATCCTCAGATAAGATAAATCAGAATAGTTTCAGTGAAGTCAACGGAGCTATGCCAGTTTACATCAGCAGAGAATCTGGATCAAAGACTTGTACAGAGATTTGACATAATCTGGTCTGCAAGAAATATTACAAAGTTTATGATGAAAAATTATTGCCCCGTCATGGATTGAAAAAGTGATTGACGGTGGTAGGCACATGAAATATATTTTTCACTCTAAACTATAGAAGTCCTCCACAATTTTACATCCAATCCATCTTAAACTCACCAAGCAGGCTACTATGTTACAGGTCTCTGGGCTCACAGAGTTTGGAATCTACCATATATTAGTGAAATACGCCAGATCAGAACCTATTCCCCTCATCTGAAAGTTTATTGTTCGTAAGAAAAATAAGATTAAGAAAGATGGGGCAGGGGAGAGGACAGTAGAAATTAATCAATAAATAACTGTAGGACAGGTTGTAATTGGTAATATTTGTTTCAGAAAGTTTGGTTCCAATTGCTGACCAATGCTTGCCGATAGTGGAGGGGCCGAGTGAGGCAGCTGGCTTCAACAATGTTATTGAGCATACTCAATCCGTGTGAGCATGCCCAGTACAAACCAAGCAGCAAATCTGACTGGCACGTGACTGCGCATGCCTCCCCCCACCCCACCCCACCCTGCGTGACCTACAGAACTTTTGGTAAGAGTTAACACTGGAAAGTATTAGAAGTCGGTGGTGTGAAGGTGCTTAAAGATTTTCTCCTCTCTGCATGACGCAGTAAGAAAAACAAAGAAAGCAGGAAATGCCTTGGAAGTTAAGTTATAGAAGTCACTGCACTAGTGACATTTTAGTACTAGAATAGAAAATTTCTGGGAGAATCTGACATTTGATGGACAGCCACTACAAAACCATTAAAGTTTATGCTTCAAATAAATAGAAGAAAGCAGCCAGCCAGATAGCCAGTGTTTAGAAGTCTTCTGGGAGTCTACAATAGACAGTGATACCATGATTACAGAGCCCTGTTCATAGCATTGGCTGTACAATTTGGAATCATGGATAAAAAGAGAGCTGAAAAGAATCCTGTTGAAAACCTTGGTAAACAAATATGATGAAACTTGTCTCTCTGTCACGGTGCCCAGCCTGGAAAAATAAAAACATGATTGTTTGAAACTCTTCTGTCTCTTTTTTCAACTGGGAGCAATGGCAAGTGGGGATTGGCATAGAGTGACCAAATGTCCCAATTTTACAGAGACAGTCTCGGTTTGGGGGGCTTTTCATATATAGGAACCTATTACCCCCCACCCCATCCCAATTTTTTATACTTGCTCTTTGGACACCCTAATGTGGCAATACCCACCACCCCATCTGAGCTATTATCTATGAGTGAGAACTAGCAGAATTAGTTCTGCTATAATTCAAACTACTTGCATTATTAGTGTTAAGAAAGTTTTAAGTCAGAAGCCAACCTTTTTGAACCTAGAGGCCTAGAGTTAGGCTCCTAAATCCATTTTGGCACCTAAATAAAAGTGGCTTGATTTACAAAGGTGCTTAGCACCAGCAGCAAAAGTCAGTCAGTTCCTCTAAAAATCAGACCAAACTTGTATTGAATTGTCTAAATCTGAATTGATGAGTCCTATTTTAGGCACCCTCATTTGAAAATGGTGGCCAGAATACACCCATGAAAGGTATCAATAGTGGTTGCAGATTGCCCTGAAACTATTGTTTCCTAACTATTGTTTCTACAGGTTGTGTGGTTACTGGAAAGGACAAAAGGCTACTGATATCATGAATTTGGCTAATAATTATCTCATCCCAATTTCCACAATGGCTGACAAACTACTGAGACAGAGGTGTGTAACGGAATGGACGGACAAACCAATGAAAAGGTGTGGCTGAACTTGCAAATGAAGTTTGGAGTATACTATAGGGCAAGTCTGCTACTCTGACAGAACAATCTGAAGGGATTACTATACAGATAATGATAGAGATTAACAAAAAGCATTTCTCCCTGGGAACAGCCACATCTGATTCTTTAGGCACTGTTTGACTAGCAAGTATTTAGCAGTGCCCGTTATGCAATTTCTGTATAATCTGAACAGTATTTCAGGACTTTCTCTGCTGGGCAAACACAGGAAGAGCACGGACAAGCATTAATGGTGGGGAGAAGGAGGCCAGAGTTTTTCTAACCTCCAGAAAAGGTGTGGGTTTGAATTTTGAGTGGAGGTTTAGGTCACATAAGATGTTACTTTATCAAAACCAGTCCAACAATGCCCAGGTCCTGCTCCTTGACTGCAGTCAAGAAGTGCTAGGAACAGCTTGAGAGGTTCCCTTTACTCAGCATCTCCTCACCCTCATACCTAGACCATTTGGGCATACGTTCAGTCCCCAGTGCAAATTAGAGCAGCCATCAGTTAAGGGATCATTACAGCAGCCTGGGATTGCAGAGGTACAGGGATGCTCCAGCCACACCTCTTTTTCCTTAGCCACCCTCTCTCTGTGTCTTCATTGTTCAAAGATACCACTGAAGCCATTAAACCTTTGGTGTGTTGTTCAGAAGAACCTGTATGTGATCAGGTCTCTGTTTCTTTAAAGGATGCACAGAAGAGATGTTATTCATCTCCAAGATGAAAAATCCATGTTTTATGACAACTTCTGTGAAGGTAATTCTTTTCTAAATAAAGGGCACTAGTGTGTGCAATGGTTCTCTTGCAAGCTAACTATCCATCACGGTTAATTTATAATTTGTCTGAATGTACTGAATTCTTGGTAAAAAAAACACATGCAAGTACATTTGTATGTTAAAAAATATCCTGCCAGTTTCTATCTATCCTATGGTGTTGCACAATTGTGTTCTTAGTTATAAAATTCACTATTGCAAATTACAAATGCAAGCAGTAATTTACGGGTCATAAATTAATCCTTAACCAAAAGCTCAAACTTACATTGACACACAGAACACTTAAGAATAACTTGAATAATTAATTTGCCAGGCTATCACTTTGGACTTGCAAACATTTTATGCATTTGGCTTGCAAAAAATGAGCATCTGCTAAAAGAGGATCTGGTCTCTCATGAAGGAATGCTTGATTAGCCCTTTCACCTGACTGCATTTTTAATCCTAATGCTTCTGGAGGTTTAAGGGATTAATAGAACAATTTGTTATTGTTTGTTATTTCTGTTTTACTCCATTAACTGAGCTTACTGCTATTATCATTATTACTTCGAGCAGCATGAGGTACACATATATTTTATCAATAAACCTGTTCTTGACAATCAAGTACAGCATAGTGTTATAATACCATGAGCCATAAAAGAGCATTGTTCATTGCAGCAGAACTTTGTGTTAGAAACTAGCACACAGAAGCCTCATATCAGTAGCAAATTTTAACCACAACCTATTTAAAACGGGATTATTTGCATTAGAGTAATCTAAAAATCAAGACACTGTATTCCATTTTTGTTGTTGTTGTTGTTCAAATAGGCCAACATTTTTTATTTGCATAGGGAATTTCTGCAAGTGAAAATGAGCATTGAACTACTTTTTGCCTTCTCGTAGATGTCTGACTCATGCTATACCCTCAAGTTAGCCATCACACTTTTTCAGTGAATAAAAGCTAGTAGCTGGTTTCCGCACTTCTCAGTGGAAAGATAGGCTGCTTGCTGCGGGAAGGAAGTGATTAACACGAAAGAGTAATGAATGACCATTCAATTCACTGTGATTGCAACCACAAGGTAGTCGTTTGGATACTTTGAATTTAGCTCTACCCCATCTAAAGAGCTGCACTTAATTCTAGCCTACTGTGATTGTAGTATGCAAATAGCTTGTGCAGGAGTCAACAGGATGAAGTAAAAATATGCCACAGACAAGTGTCCAATGTACAGCACATACTGTGCGCAATTCACCTCAGTGAAAACAATTTGTGGTGTAACATTTTAAAAATGGAATTGTTTTAAAATGAAAATCATGTCACAAGGTTTTATTTTTTGTGGATATTTTGAAGTAATTAGCCATATTTTTAAAAACCATGATGCACACCTTGAAGATTACTTAAAATTACGGCTCCTGCTAGTTGACAAAATGTCACCTAGCTCTCTGTTGCTCCTCTCCACACACAGAGCAGTTATATTTCCATCATCTCTAGTGGAGCTAAGCATCTTTCAAATGCATTAAAGATGATCTTATATAGTGGAAGTCAGCATATTTCATAAAGCCAGTCCATATATTTTCAATGTGATTATTTTTTAAGGAAATTTATTGTAATTTTATTTAAGTAAATGGGGGAATGAAAATATTTTCAGTTTTTTGGGGGGAGGGTTAGGACAAGATTTACAGTTGGTTGAAATTTTTCAGATTTCAAAATAATGCCATTTTTCAACACTTAAAAATGTTTACCTTCCTCCCAAAAAATAAACAAATGGGAAAATATTTGCATGTTTTTGTGATTCTTTTTCCTCCTGTTTTTCTATCAGCTCTTGATTTTCAACAGTTTACTTTTTATGTTGATGAAAAAGCTTATCATCCTGTCTGCTGCTGTTTCACTTTCATTTCTGAACAACACACCAAGCAGCACTCCTTCCAGGACGACAACTCTGGAAAAAGTATGATGTCAGAGACAGAAACTCCTTAGATTATTTATTCCTGGTCAGGAAGTGTCTCATTGAGATGCAGTTATTGAGATTCCAGAGCTAACATTCTCCCTACAGTCCAGTGGCCACGACTGCAGCTGCTGTAAAACTATTTGACTGCAAATACTTACATGAAAAATAGGGCACACTAATGGTTTCGGTTTTGCAGATTTCACCATTGGCCACTTTCCAGCAAAAGCCTCAGTCACTATAGTAACAGTATTGCCAACCCAAAAGAGGCAAAATATATGCGTTAGACTGTCTCAAAAAATAAAATAAAATAAAATAAAATAAAATAAAATAAAATAAAATCAATCACAAAACTGGGCCCCAAATCACTTTTTAAAAGATTCTATTGTGGGTTTGGTCTATCTTTTGATTTTTGAACTCTCCCCACTCCCAGGATGTGAGAGACAATTCATGTCACCAACTCTCCCAGATGTAGAGAGTAAGGTGATTTTGCTCCCCTACTCTGCAAGCCCACATAAATCCTGACCCCCAGCTCCCTCATCAATTCTGCTCCCCCTTCTGCCTACCTCCCAGCCCCCAAATCAAATCTGTTCATCCCCATGACATACTTTTCCCCTGAATTCACCTCCTGCACACTATTCTAATAATCTATGTACAAAGTATGCCTTGTCAAGTATCATTTGAAAACTCATAATTTGCTGGTAATTATTGTCCTGATAAAATGTGTGTGGCAACATTGTATGCAAAATTATAAGATTCGACTGGATGGTGTTACTAAAATATGTTCCAAGTTGGCAGAGTGTCCAAACCAGGTCCTCAGATGTGCCTGATGCCTCTGCCAGGTGGAAACAAGGTCAATGGGCTATTACCTGCTAGGTGGCTGTTCACTGGCAGAAAACAGGCATGGGACAAAATCTACTTCTTAGCAAAGAAACAGCATGGGGTTCCCGGGCACACAGTCTGCCTAGCACCATACTCCCAGCTGAAAATACTTCTCAAAGGGAGGACAGGAATATAAAAAGAAGGACCCCAATGAACTCCACTCATCACCCTCTTCTCCCCACCTCGTCTATTGATGCACTGCAAGAGAAGGAACAAAGGAAGCAGCCATTACACAGAAGAAGGGGTCCTGGCCTAAGAAGTTCAGCCAGTAAGATTACTGAGAGAATGTGATGAGAAAAACTTTACTTTGAATTTAACATAGTTTGTTAGGCATTAGTTGCATTTTATCTTTATTTTATCTTGTAACCATTTCTGTCTATTATTCCTCATTACTTGTTTTCGCTTAAGATCACTCTCTTAGTAGTTAATAAACTTGTTTTATTGTTTCATCCAATTCAATGTCTTTGAATTGAACTATATCGAAAAAACTCCATTTGGAGTGAGAAGATTTGTGCATATCATTTCTATTAACGAAATCATGGACTTTAGATAAGCTCATATTGGTCAGCACAGGACATACATTTCCTGCAGTGTAATTCAGGCTGGTAAGAGCCAAGATGTGACTGGAAGGCTGTAGGTACATACAAACCAAGCTCGGAGTGACTTACTGACTGGAGGCTTCAGCAGCAAAGCAGAGTAAGGGGCACCCCAGGCCACAGGGCAGGAGTGGCACACCTACTCTCTAGTCTAGATTGTACTCTGGGTATGTCATACACCCCCCATCCCCAGCTTCACTTCTGCTCCTCCTGCAGCTCCAGGGGTTCTTCATCTCCTCTCCCAGGAGTGGAAAGCTGCACAGGATCCCCTTCTCCCACTTCCAGGTTGGGGGGCAGTTGAAGGGGTTCTTCACCTTCCTCCCCCCATTCCCAGGCTGGGTGTTGTAGGGTGGGACAGAAGCAGAGGAACTGTCCTGTGCTCACAGGAGGAGTAGTGGGGAGGAGAGAAAGGAGAATGGAGTTGGCTCCTGAAACAGCCCTGATTGGCTGCTCTTCCCCAGATGGCAAGGAAGGCAGCCAATCAGAGGGCTTCCTCCAAACCCCCACCAAGCAGGCTGAAATCTGGTAGCTTGATGGAGCTTCTTGTATCATTAAAAGACTAGCTCCAGCCCTGGTTGACATCCATTGACCCATGGAAAAATTACAGGGGTGAATGAGTTTTAAACAATTGGTTTAGTACCTTAATGTTGCTAAACCCATATCAGGAAGTGGGCCATTGTTCTTTGGCCACTCACATGAAAGGATACTGACAATCTCTAGAGACTCCACTATCAACTTTCTTTTCTATCCTGCTCTAATATGAAATCATTTTTCAAGTGTCAGATTTTCCAGCAAAAGTTCTTAGTTGCTGTCATTACGTCATAAACACAAACCTTACAGATGCCACCATGAAGTATACCGTCACTTTTGACCTGCTGTACAGTTTCATCTGTTACCGGTATAAAGGATAAAACTGCACTGTATGAAGATTTTCCCCCAACACAGATCCAGTATAAAGTGGAAAACAAACAAATGCATCCTTTTCTTTATATAAACAAGGTTACGAAAGCATTCAACCCCATGTTTGGAATTCTATTTACAAATTAAAATGAGCTGGATGTGGATAGCCTACATTGATACAAATTAAACAAAATCGGGGTCCTGATTTTCAGAAGTGCTGAGGACAACTCAATTTGAAATCAGGGGAAACTGCAGATGCTCAGAAACTGCAGATTCTGAAAATCAGGCCCTAAGTGCATTTAAAAATAGTTATATTTATTATTCACTGACGCATAGTTCAAATAGGTGTGATAACAATAATGACATAAAATCTCATGGAACTATTTTTGTTTTTTTCACTATATTCTTCCAAAGTATTATGTTTACAGTATCGATCAAATCCCCAGAGGTTCTCCCAATTAATAAAAGGGGGTATTATTAATCTCTCACAAGAGGAAGTTAAAAAACTAAGGGAGAGGTGATTGGAAAGTAAGAAGGTACCTGGATTTCTGCTTTATTGATGTTTGCTGTGGAAACAATCTGTTCAAATTTAATGAGCGTTTACATCATTAAGAATACTCTCTGCCATCATTTCACATTAGCCAGTCTTAACTTTTTAAAGGTTTTTGAGTATTGAATTCAAAAGTTATTGTGCAGAGAAAACAGGTAAAAAATGCTTATAGAAATTATAGAGATGGTACAAAAGCTGCAGAGAGAAGACACTTAGATCTTAATAGGAGATATCCCCCCTCCTCATGCTTCTTTATTGTTAAATGCCAGGTTTCAGTTCTGATGAAAAGATGAAAACCAGCCAAGAAGGTATAAAACATTTAAAAACATTATGTTTTAACAATGCCGAGAAACAGAATGGTACTATTTTAATATCCATATGTTATGAAGTCCATTTTTTATTTAGGAAAATCTATTTTAAATTAAACATCATAAGGCCATGAGCCATAACAAACAATATTTTTACCATATGTTCTGAATTATTACAAAGAAAACTGTTACCCTTCCTCCCCCTTCTTTAGACTGCCTTAATATACATGTGTACTTGTGTCTGTCTGTTCAAGCTGAATGACGGAAACCACTACACGCCATTGTGTTAACTAATGGAAACATACCAGAAAGGATGTTTTCCCTTGGGGTACTTTTTATCCCACATCTTTCACCAGCCCATTTTCCATATAATCTCTTTCTTGCAGAAGCTCCCCACAGCAAACCCCAGTGATGACGACCATTAGTCGAGATGATGTGGAAAGTTGCTATAATTTCTTTCATCTGTTGTTTTCATGCGTTCATGCGCTATATGGTTTGATGGCAAGTTCCCTATACCAGGTATTAAGAAATGGAAACTCAGTGTGTGTGTGTGTGTGTGTGTTCTGCAGCCTTTCCAGTGCAGGATATCACTGAAATATCAAAGCACAAGGACACTGTTGGAGTTTTAAAAAGTCTGGAAACACTAATGATGGAATTGCTTTCGGATTTCTTTGCATTTTTTCAACAACGTGTAGAAGTTTTGAGGGCTGAGTTAATAGTTACTACAGGTGCTCAGATCCATGATTGCGCACATCTAATACTTTACTTGAGTGCACTGTTAAACAAGTGCAGATGGTAAGCATCATTCACATTGGGTAGCCCTACAAGTACAATTTAGCTGCCATGGAACTTTCAGAAAGAGAGAATAATTTCAGTAAATTAAGGCTTTTCTGTAACAACTACACAGACAACAAACATGCTATATACTAGCTCTGCCATCGTTTCACCTAATACAGCTTCTAGTAGTCTTTCAAGAAGTTCAGTTTAGTACAAACAGAAAGCCACAGTGTTTAAGGTGGAATTCCAGATATATTTATTTATTTTAAAGAGGCTGGAACTGAAATTTATAGTAGGAGTGACTGATACCAGCCCTGGTGCTGGATAACTAAAATTATCATTTGAAAGGGCAATTAACAAAAGTCTAAAAAGCCAAAATGTGCAAGACATTTAAAGTAAAACTTAGTGGAATTTAACAAAGACATTTCTGGATTGCTCTGAATTTCATATTAGCAAACAGCGCACAATCCACCATATATTCTTTTAAGAAATGTACATTAAAATTATATATATATGTTCAGTGGGACAGGGTGAAAAATTACTGAGAATCCTATCTTGCTGGAACATGCTGTAGGATACATATTAGGCTACTGTATTGATAATGGTGGCTACTTATGTGAAAGCAACCTTAATTTCTTGGGAAAACCTGGAACATATTGATAAATTACAGAGACGTAATTGTATCTGAGTAGTTAAGGCCTCAACCAGCCTTTCATCCCTAATCTTATCCGTTTGTTTTCCCTCAGACTCTTGTCTAAAAGAGTTAGATCAGAAGACAACAATTGAAACTTCCTTTTTTTCATTTGCTTTGTCACTGATTCACTGTGAGGCTTCAGACAATTTACTTAGCCCCTTGATGTCTCAGTTATCCTTCTTCAAAATGGCAGCATAACAGTATGTTGTGAACTTTAATTTACCAATAAAAATTGACAGATAATTTGTAGTGACTCATTTAATTGAATTTGCCTCTTTTCTATTTATTTACTATCCCTCATTTTACAATTTTCTTTCAAAATACCTGCAGAATATTTTTTTCAAAAAATTATTGATTTTTAGATCGTTTGCAGCCGTCCTTTGCATGAGATACTTGAAAATCTGAGCGATGATGGTTACTTTTGATTGGACTTTTAATTTTGATGGTTCCCTCTTAGAATCAGGTTTCTGGTGCAAACTCAAATTCAGTTACAAATTCAAATTTACTTCCTGTGAATATTCTCAAACATCTTCATGAACTTTGCTGTTTATATGACCATTTCTTCCACTATACATGTTTGCTAGAATATTCATGGAAGTAGTGTGCAAAAGTGGCAACCATACTGTCAAAGACACGTCATTTTTAAAAAAGATACTATTTGCAGAATTCTTCCATCTCTGTTAATTAAATATTCATAAAAGTTGGAGAGATTCTGTTCAAGTGCAACAAATACTATTAATGTTAACAATAATTTAAATATCTATATGGGAGCAGATTGTTGCAACTTCCTCTTCCTACTACTCATACTACTAAAGATCCAGATTTGACACCATTACTCATATTGAGTAATGCCTTACATCATGAGTAATTCAACTGAAGTCAATCAAAGTTTACATAAAGTACTAGTCAATGTAAATAAGAATAGCAGCGTCAGGCCCTAACTTAAAGGCTTAGAAACAATGGGACAAATCTGGAAGATTTTACTATGTCAACTCTTAGGCAAACTCCTGACTAAAGACCAAGTTAAAATTGAGGACTATGACATGAGGAAAATTCCCCAGTGAAGTCACCACAAAGCATGTTGCCTCTTTTTAGGTCAACATGAGCTCTGCTTGAAGTCTGATGGCACAATCAGACCTTGAATGTGAACTCTTAAGATATGCCCATTAACAGCATATTTATTAGCCAGTTCAACCAGGATAGCTATTTCCTTGGCTAGAAAGTTCAATAGTCAAATGCTTATTCTTATTACTGATCTCTGGAGCTTGTAAAAAAAAAATTAAGAGAAAAAAAAGCTAGTCACACTAACCAGGGAATCTTCCTTATCTCGCTCTCTATAGTTTGGTGTCTGGTAACATGAACTTCTCACAGATGATTATTAAATGTAACCAAGCCATCTTCCCACACTGATGTGTCTCTAAGCCAAACATATTTTAACCTCACTCAGTCCCCTCCAACAAATAAGCTGTTTTGAAAATGATTTCCAGGGCGATGCCAGTTGCCATAGAGATGACATTAAATGAAAAGGACAAAAAATAGAGAGGGTGATAAACTGCATGCTTGGATGACACACTTGACTTCCAAGCCTGTGTTCAAACGAGGCATACATGCCAAGATTTTTATGAAAGACAAAATTAAAATGTATCGTTATCAAGCTGTAACTGACAAGGTATTGTGTGGTGGCTGTTAACATAATGCTCCATATATTTATTGTTTGTCATTTTTCTGGCCTTGACAAAGGTCTCTTAGAGTTGTAAATCATACTATTAAATCTGTCCCTGGAAATGGAGGCTGTTTTGGAGAAGAAAAAGAAAAAATGCAACTGAATCACTATTTATGGATTTCTTGTGCATGACAGGTGACCTTAACTATCACATAAGGGATGACACTCAAAGTTTGGCATGTTTACAAGTGTCAGATTGTTGGCTTGTGATCTAATTTGGAAAAAACAACAACAACAACAAATCTTTTTATTCCCCTTGAAGAAGACTGTTTAACTCTGCAATTTACTGTACATTTCTCTATGGATTCATTTAAATGCTCATAGTTTAATTCACAGGTTTTACAACGTTTATTTTCTCAAAATACAAGCACCCATTTAGAAAACTTTTTTTTTTCTCCTTATTTCTCTTATGCAGTGGTCGAGGATGCTTGGTAACCAAAACATTCAAAAATTCTCTGTTATTTTTCACCTTGAAGTCTTTAAACCACGATTGGAGGACTTCAATAGCTCAGACACAAGTTAGGGGCTTGATACAGGAGTGGGTGGGTGAGATTCTGTGCCCTGCGTTGTGCAGGAGGTCAGACTAGACGATCAGAATGGTCCCTTCTGACCTTAAAGTCTATGATTCTATATATTGAGATACAACATACTATCCATTTCGGCCTCTGCCTACCAAAAAACAGAGTTAGAGAAACAGCTGATGTGGTGACCAAGTGCAATTTGAAAACACACAAAACAAGACAGAGATTTATCCGAAAACGGTAAGGATGCCCAGGGAAGTTTAAATAGAATTGCACTTGAGGTTGCTGAGGGAGGAACACCCCCCTCTCCCCACCAATAGTATCAAATCTTAAAGTTGCCAAGAAAAACGAATGCATTTTTAGAGTTACTGTACATGGTAAACCTAGTAACTGAAAGAACAATGGGTAGATGGTCATTGTTACCATGTATTGAACTTCCATTGATTTCAGTGGTGAGTCAGACCCATAGCATAACTCTTAACTTTCTAAGATGCACAAAAAAAGGTTGGGCCTGATACAATAAATCATCTGCACACTGAATGTCAGTGAAGTAAATGGGATTTCTCTGAATAGTGGGCTTGTAGAATTGGGCCCTATACATAACTGCGTTCTTTAATAAGAATTGTTCTGTTCTTTGTAATATGGAAACATAACAGCACCTCAAATTCAATTTGAAGGACCAGTGTGGAGCAAAGGGCGACCCCAGGTATGGCTGGGGGCCATTCAAGTCCCTGGAATAAGTAAAAGCACACAAAAGGTTGTTCTAATTTGCACCCAACTGCCCATAGCCCCAAGGAGTCAATCCAGCAGCTAGGGATAGTTAGAGCCCAGAAGTGTTCTAGCTGTGCCTCCTATACCATGGGTGTATATGGTATACCTGCCACACTAGCTCTACATAACCCAAAGTTCGCACTAGAAAGCATTCTTCATCTGCAGTCTGGTTTCCAGAGCAGAGAGATGAGTTTTGGATAAAGTTCAGATAAACTTCTGATGAACTCTGAGTACTTATCCACAAATCTGCCAATCCTTTCAAGTTTGCTGCTCAAACCAATCTCCATTCCTCATTTTGGAACACAGTTAGTTTCCCCTTGTCCTCAAAATGTCAATGTACACATAATATTTAATATACTATATCCCTCTCTCTGTTCATTTATCCGTTATCATGCATTTGACTGTCTGGACCAGGTTGAACTCTCTGGGACAACAATGAATTTCAGGACTTTTAGAATAAAGGCCATCTAACTAGACAAATACTGGTGAACAAAATTAACCCATATGTATATTTATTGTGAGGCCTAGTCTTCTATCAGGCCCCCTTTGATGTCCAAGGATACCATACATTGCTCTATAATTCCTGAAGGCACCACAGATTTTCATTAATTCTTCAGCTACTCCGTTCACTACACCTCTATCTAATCACTCTTTTACTCTTTTCCTTAGCTGCTGTCTGCCGCTTAGCACTGCTCTAAAATTCATCAATCCATGATAACAATATAGCCACTCACTAACTTTATAACTCTCTCAACTGTTAACTCTATTTACTGCTTTTTACCTGTTAAAATGTCCCTTTAACCCTCTTCACGTGATGGCAAAAATCTCATGAGAAGGAAAGGATGAGTGTTTCTCTCCACCCAACAGAGATTGTGGATAAATGAAATGGTAAAGATGGCTTTATGCTGTTAAATGCAAGATTGGTGGTTAATAGAATGTAACTATCCATTTTTTAATTAAGATGTGTCCCCAGATATTTTATGTCGCCTGGGTGGATCATAATGCTAGACTGATTCTGGCATAGTTAGAGTGAGAAGCTGCCTATTTGGCAAAGGAGGAGCCTTTTGTAGCAGCACCTATTACTGTAGGCTGCCCAGTAATAATCATAAAAGTATTCTGAACTATGCTTTATAAAACTGTATTGAATTGGCTGAGTTCAAATAAGAGATAAGCTGCTCATTGCTGCTTATTTTTAAAAGGATCTTTCAGGAGTAAACATGAGGAAAAAAGAGGTGTAGATTACTAAACTCAGGTTCATTTGTTTTCATATAAAATTAGATGCTCATATTTCATACATAATTCTCTTCACAGAAAACTATTTTTAGCGTTGTATAATTTTCAATAGTTTTCAATTGGTGTAATATGATCAGACGATCACCTGCATTTATTTTCCTTTCCCAGGACATTTTAAAAGGATGTAAAAGATCTTTTTTTTAATGTTAATCTTCAAAATTCTCCTGAGATATAATCCTGAAGTCAGCTTAAGTGCAATTACTACTAAGTTTTCATTTTTAACACATAAAGCAAATAAAAAGCCTCTAATGTAAATCCTTCGCTGCCAATATGTTCTATATAGATAACATTTTTTCAGACTTGCTTCTTTGTTTAAATAATAATAGGCAGTTGATTTCAAACTTCTTATAGGCTAATGTACGAGAAGTGAGCATGGCAAGATCTATTATGTTTAATAGCATGTTAAAGGCATTCTAACATGTCCCCTTTTTCTCTTAACCTCTGTTCTCCAGAGAAACTTTATTGTTTTCATGTACTATTATATATAACAATGTATCTAATACAAGTGTGTGTTATGCCAATCTTATCTCAGAAAGGATTCCTTAATATTATTATAATCTTACAAATATATAACACCTAATGTATATAATAAATTATTCTGTGCATTATTGTAACTATTGTAATTCTGCAAGGCTATAGTTGCTTTAAGGCTGGCTATCATCAGCATCCAGCTGAAGGGTGTGCATGATCTCAACATGGCAAATAAGTCAATTTAAGACCTAGGCCAGTCAGACTTTCTAAATGGCTTCTTCATCTCCAGAAGAGAAGGGCTTCTACTCCAAAAATGTGTGGTGACATGAAGATGTAACAGATATGGATATTATTTTGTGCCTTGCTTATACTTAAAATAAGAGGCTCTGAAAAATAAATTAGAAGCCCTTGGAACAGAAAAAGGTGAGTTGACCACTTAGTCTAAAAAATGGTCATCAGTGATATCTAGCAATGAATTTGAAGTGATCACTGCAGTGATAGAAGTTTGACACAGAAATGTCTTCTAGTCATTCAATTAACTCCTCTGCCAATACAAGATTTTTTCGCTACCCTTATCTAGACCTGCAATGCTTTACAGGCTTAATGCAAAGCAATAAGACTATCCATGTGAGTGCAACAAACAGTATTTGGTCTTAACTATGATATTGTCTATGGATGAGATTTATCCTGTGCAAAGGTGCAGCACCAGGTCTATGTATTACTTAAGTCTCACTTAAATGCTCAGCTAGTTGATAATTACTGTAAATGAAATTAATTTAAGCCTAACGGTTAAAACAAATAAATATACAAGTCAAGATGACTAAAGTTGCATTTAAGCTTCCTTTGCTGTAGACCTAACAGAGGCCAATAATTCTGAAACAACTTCTGAAATCTCACTTCTTTTGTAGTCTAATTGGTTACATCAGTAAATTGCTGGCTGAGTGCTTTAAAAGGATGCAGAACAGGAATACAACTACAGCTTTATGGGAAGTGAGGTGTGAGGCCATTAAATGTTTTCAGTGCATCTGAATGTTTTTAATCCTACTGACCAATTAACTAGAACGTATCTTGGAGCAAGTAAAAATAGTAGTCTTGTTGCTAAGTATCACAAAATATGTGATCCATGCTATAAAAACCATGTACATTAATTGGTAATTAAGTTAATTTAACATGATTAAATTAAACACTAGAATGTTACCTACAAAAACTGTTTATTTGACAGTGATACTTGCATGTTTTTGTGAGCCATTGAAAAGGAGAGAGCAAGGATGAGTGAAACAGTACTAAAGGGAAGGATCTGAACCATTATTCAAAAAGGTTGAGATTTTTTAAATATACACCACCAACCCACACAAACAAAGACACACATACATTTTTACACTACTACACTTTTGGGGTTCTGCCATGATTGAAAGAATCAAAATACAGAGAAAACCCTGGCCTCCAACAAATGGAAAACTCATGAGAAAGCTAGACTTTGCTAAACTTCCAGGTCAATTTTGGACATTTATGTGAACCTAAGAGATTCTCAGCTAGTGTAAATTGCCAAAGCCTCCACGACTTCAGAGCTGTGACAATTTACACCAGTTGAGGATCTCCCATCAAACTTCTAAAATGTTTGGAGCTTGCATATCGCAAGTACAGAGTGCGGTACTTATATCTATCTGAAGCATGGTCAGTGCTATATAAAAGATAGATATAATAATAATTATGATCAAAAGGAAAACCAACTCAGATTTAACATGGCTTGCTAAAATAAGGTTAAAGCTATAGTAGCAGCTTAAATATGCACCACATGATATGCAGTCAGATCCGCCAAGACATGGAGGGACCAAATTTGAAGTCTATACAAAACCAACCTCCAACCATAAGCCTGCTCTCTAACGGTACGTCTACACTACAGTATTATTCTGATTTTACATAAACCAGTTTTGTAAAATAGATTGTATAAAGTTGAGTGCACGCGGCCACACAAAGCATAATAATTCGGTGGTGTGCGTCCATGTACCGAGGCTAGCGTCGATTTCTGGAGGTGTTCACTGTGGGTAGCTATCCCGTAGCTATCCCATAGTTCCGTAGTGCTCCCCCACCCATGGAATTCTGGGTGAGATCCCAAGCATGATGTGCGAAAAACAGTGTCGCGGGTGATTCTGGGTAATGTCATCACTCATTCCTTGCTCTGTGAAGAGCATGGAGCAATCATTTCGCGCCCTTTTTCCCTGGATTGCACTGCAGATGCCACAGCATTGGACCATGGAGCCCGTTTTGCCTTTGTCACTGTTCACCGTATGTGTACCGGGTGCTTGCTGACAGATGTGGTAACTGCAGTGCTACCAGCGCATTCATTTGCCTTTGCAAGTAGCAGAGACGGTTATCAGTCGTTCTGTACGTCTGCTGTTGCCATGTTTATAAAAATTGGCGATGAGATGACGGTTATCAGTTGTTCTATACCGTCTGCTGCTGTCATGAGTGCTCCTGGCTGACCTTCGCTGAGGTCGGCTGGGGGCACAAAGACAAAAATGGGAATGACTCCCCAGGTCATTCCCTCCTTTATGTTGTATCTAAAAATAGAGTCAGTCCTGCCTAGAATATGGGAAAAGTGTACTAGAGAACCAGTGTACCAGAGAACCAGAGAGCACAGACGCTCCATGTCAGATCCCACAGAAACGATGAGCTGCATGCCATTCCAGGGGGTTTCCCTGCAACAACCCCACCTGTTGCTTCCCTCCTCCCCCAACCCTTCCGGGATACCATTGCAGGGTCCTCCCATTTGTGTAATGAAGTAATAAAGAATGCAGGAATAAGAAACACTGACTTTTTAGTGAGATAAAATGAAGGGGAGGCTGCCTCCAGCTCCTATGATAGTCCAGGCAGTGCAGAATCTTTTCTTTAGACATGAAAGGGGGGGGTGCTGATGGAACTCAGCCCCCAGTTGCTATGAGGAGGACGGCTACCAGACATTCTGTACCATCTACCGGGAATGACCGGGAGTCATTCCTATTTTTACCCAGGCGTCCCCGGCCGACCTCACCTGAGACCAGCCAGGAGCACTCACGGGCTGATGACGACGATGGATAGCAGTCATATTGTACCGTCTGCCACCAGGAAGAAGAGGATGCTGCTATTCATTGTCACAGCATCGCGTCTACCAGCAGCATTCAGTAGACATAGGGTGACATATAAAAAAGTCAAGAAACGATTTTTTTCCCTTTTCTTTCACGAGGGGGGGAAGGGGGGTAAATTGACGACATATACCCTGAAACATCCCGGACAATGTGTTTGACCCTACAGGGATTGGGAGCTCAGCCAAGAATGCAAATGCTTTTTGAAGACTGCTGGGGACTGTGGGATAGCTGGAGTCCTCAGTACCCCCTCCCTCCCTCCCTCAATGAGCGTCCATTTGATTCTTTGGCTTTCCGTTACAGTTGTCACACAGCACTGCGCTGTGGACTCTGTATCATAGCCTGGAGATTTTTTCAAATGTTTTCTCATTTCGTCTTCTGTAATGGAGCTGTGATAGAACAGATTTGTCTCCCCATACAGTGATCAGATCCAGTATCTCCCGTACGGCCCATGCTGGAGCTCTTTTTGGATTTGGGACTGCATCTCCACCTGTGCTGATCAGAGCTCCACGCTGGGCAAATAGGAAATGAAATTCAAAAGTTCGCGGGGCTTTTCCTGTTTACCTGGCCAGTGCATCCGAGTTCGGATTGCTGTCCAGAGTAGTCACAATGGTGCACTGTGGGATACCGCCCGGAGGCCAATACCATCGATTTGTGGCCACACTAACCCTAATCCGAAGTGGTAACACTGATTTCAGCGCTACTCCTCTCGTCGGGGAGGAGTACAGAAACCGGTTTAAAGAACCCTTTATATCGATATAAAGGGCCTCGTTGTGCGGACTGATGCAGCGTTAAATCGGTTTAACGCTGCTAAAATCGGTTTAAACACGTAGTGTAGATCAGGCCTAAGACTACTCCAATTCATGCAATGTCGGTTAGCAAGCAAAATCACTCCAGTTTTTGTTACTGCTGCTGCTTTAAAGGGCTATTCACAAAGGGAACTGTTTTATGTGGCTATTTTACTGTCCAAGGAACAAGTCAAGGGACTACTTGAGAGATCTGAGTTAAAGTGATTTGGTCTCCATCCTTCATAGGTCTAAGACAGACTGATTTATTATTGTTTATTAAGTACTTTACCTAGTTAAATTAGAGATGGGTCACTGTCAACCCTGGTAAAGAGAGGCCCTACTTGTAAAATTTGGATTTGAACTTCTTCAAAGTTCAGAGAAGAGAAGAAGATAGTGTATCTGTTGCTCTGGTTCAGGGCCATGTCTATTTAAAAATCTATATACATATTTACTGTTTTGTAAACATCTGTAACATTTCTTGGGATTTATTAGCCTAAACTGGAAGATACTCATGTGTGTTCTTAGTTAAGTATGAGTCTATTATTAAAGTATGTATTAAAATATTATTATTGTTAACAGTTTACATATGAACAATATACGTTTGATCTTTTGGGCTCCGATGCTCCCATATTAAAAACCCTCTGAAATTTCTAGGAAAAATAATAAAGTAAACCGTTGTCTTATTTAATTTCTATTCATGTTTTCTGGGCATTTGGTTTAGCTTCCGAACACTTGACCTACACCACTGTAAGTACTGGAACTTATTCAGCAAAGCCAAAGTCTAGACATGTCAAAGAGACATTAAACCTAGAGGAAAGCAAATCTCAGACTCTGATAGAATCTCTTCTGAGGCCGAATATTCCCCCTCAGATTTTGGAGTAAACAGAGCAGTATTGCACCATTTCCTCATGTCTCTGTCCTACAGAGTTTATCAGGTCAATGAGTCACTTTTCATTGTGACGGCGCCCACAAATTTTAATTTAAATATCAGTTTGATTCTGTGTAAGTTGCTCTACTTTTTGAAGGGGGAAGCATAAATTTTTGGGGAGGGGTTTCAAGAACTAGTACTTGCATCTGGGCCCAAATTTTGCAAATGGATCTCATCTCTATATTGGCATAAACCAATATCCAAGCAGTAGGCATATTTGAATTTTGGGAAGTTTGAAATCTGTCTCCAGATCAAAAGTCTGCGAGTGGGCCCATATCTAGTAAAAAGGAAATTCCTCTTAATCTGCTCCTGTATTATATTTATCTTTTGGAATTTGGAAGCTGCTGATGCAAACAAGAGAATTCTGCTAGCAGCAAAATCTCTAAATATTTTCAAATGGCTATTTCAATTTGAAATTACATATTAGATAAGTTCTCAATACCAGTTACAGTTTTCATATATTTTTCAGTGTGTGTGTGTGTGTGTGTGTGTGTGTGTGTGTGTATGTATATGACACACATGGTTTATTTAAATGTATTATTTTAGTTTTATATAGAGTATGTTTATAGCATAAAGATTACAATATCATTTGGCAATGTTAAATTACAGGGCACAAATATGACACTATTTACTATGCATTACAAATTTCAGCTACGTAGACATCTATTGAACAAATACTATATGGTACAACAACCTACATATATAGCATATATATGCTGGATATATCATGGTAGACTGGTAATTGTGCATAGTAGGTCCAAAAGTAATTACCATGAAACCTACACTCTCATTTTGGAGACTGAAAATAATCAGGTATGTGATGTGTAATTACATGGTGATTCAACATGTAAATATCATGTTACCATCAAGCATTTACAGTATCATGTAAATAAAGAGAACTTGCTTGATTATTTGTGCTCTGACTTGAAAAAAATACTTAGATTTATTCAAGTTTTGAATTATTTTCTAAATGATTTTTTAAAACAAAACATGAGCAAATGCAAGAACAAAAGCAGCAAAAACATATGCCCATCATCAGCTAATATAATCCCCTAAAGACAGCATTGACATACAAATTCCACAGATATCAAAGTCCTTAGACAAAAACTAAAAATAAAAAGTTATATCATCACAGAAAAATTAGAGAAAACCCCACAAAAATGGCAGTTCACTACTTTTTAATACAACCACAAGACAATGTCTTGTGTTCCATCTGCTGACTCTAAGTTATTAATTCCTAGTAATGTATTCCAAGAGCTACTGTGATGATAGAATCTGTGCTGCCAATAATGCCCAGAAGCCAGCGACACTAAGGGGTCTTGAACCTGATTCAGTCAGTTAACTGAGCATCCGCTCAGCAGGTGGAATGCCAAGCAGTGGCAGCTGGCCATAACTGCCTTCTTTCCACCTACTGCCCCACAATGGGCACAAAAGATGTGTCAGAGTTGAGGAGGAACTTAGAGTAGCCTTTAGGCTGCCTCAGAGTTGGGAGGAATGGAAAGATGGGTTACAGCAACCTTTTCCCCGCTACTTCCCTATCCGCAGCTGCACTGAATTGAACCCCATCACAGTACAATTTTAACATCAGGTTTTCAACATCACAGTCTGGGATCACTGGGCAGATGACAATTCTATTCTTCATAAGGATTGTAAAAATAGTCTGTGAAAAAGTATAAAAATAGGTAGATTTTTTTTAAAAACGTACGCAATAAGTGGCTGTACTAATTGCCATCTTTCTAACTCTGACTTCCAACAAAATTAGTCTAGTCATAATTTCCATTTTTCTTTTGTCCCTGGAGCTACTTTTCCTCCCAGGTCCTTGTTACGGGAAGATTACATCTCTGATCCTGCAAACATTTAAACAGGTGACTAAACATTATGTATGTGTTGGCGATATGATTAACTTTTATACAGGCTAGCAGCAAATCACTGCTATTAATTTACATATTATTAGTATTACGACGGCAGAGATAATTGCTTTATTCAATTCTCAGTAGCCTCATGTGCTACAGAAATTTAAGAATCAACCGTGCCTGAAAACTAGGAGACTATAATACAAAGAGTAACAGATTCTTAGTTACAGGCGAGCAGTCATGTGCCATATTTTCTCAAATTATTCACTATGCAGGACAACTGAGTTTGGAAATGAATGATTGCTTCCTGTCCTGGTGGAAATTGACTGAATTAACGATTTATATTGCATCTTCAGGAATGCCAGTCACTACACACTCCTCTCAGCCAAATGCTAGGCAAGCCATTATGAACAATTCCACTCCCATCTGCAAATCAGAGGTAGAGAGTATCAAAGCACAATAGAAGAGGGAAACCCGATGACATCCTGTAGCATTCTCTCCTCATCTTAACTTGCTGGATTGGAACCTTAATTTACTCCTACTGACAACTGTGAGAACAGGAGGGGGCTTTTAGAGTATGCATGTGCACACGTACAGGGGGTCATGGAATACGGAAGGGCCTAGAAATCAAGATAGTGGTATAAAATAGAATAATATAAAAAGCTCAGCATCATAACGTACCCAGGCTCTGCATGTGTTTTCCTGGTATGTAATAGTGTTGTTGCTGTTCCATAAAAATTCTGCAAATAGCAGAATGGAACCAACTAGCATTAGAACATGAATGGAGGAATTATAGGCAGAAGCCTATATAATACTGGTTACTCCAAAGCCATGTATCGTGACCAGTTATACACGGGTGCACATTTGCAAACTGATAAGATAATTCATGATGCTACTGTAAAACAAATATTAACAGCAGAAGCCACATGGGAGTTTAATTTCCATATTTATTCCAGGATAAATTTATTTTTCCTTATAGACAAAAAACAATTACACAGAAAATCTATTTTGGTGAAGAATTATTTTAAGATTTTAAGAGAATTTAGTTTTTGTGAATAGGGCAGGATTCTGAGAAAGGGGCATGACATCCAGTAATTAGGCAAGCATAGTTATTATATGCCAGGCCACAACAGTGCAAGCTTCTCCATTTTGCCCTGATAACATGCCTCAGTAGTGATCTAGAAGGACCAGTCTTTGCGGCCATTCAAATCTCAGCTTTCTATGCCAACAAGGGTATTTTTTGCTTAGGGCCAATTATGGTGGTGGTATCTGTCTACCAGGAACTAGAAAGGGATTGAAAATTCACTTTGCGCAGGCTGACATACAAAGGTTGGATGGAAACAGATTTCAGTTACCACAGACATAAGCTTGTGAAATCGATGTGAAAGGATCTATCTCACTATTTCCCAGTCAAGATAGGTTTTGACAAGTCAATTTTCAGCAGATGTAATTTCTATGTTTCTTTCTGCCCTCAGTATACTGAGTTGTATTAGTTCACTCTGTTCTGTTGGGAGTTACCAAATTTCATTTGATTGGTAGGTGCCCAAAGTTGTGTCATTCTCAACACGAGCTCTAGGGTTCACATTAAACTCCTCCAAGAGAAACAGATTATGATGACAAATAAATAGAGGTACTATTCATAGCTTCTAGAGCTATTAAACAGTACATCAGATCTTCTCAGATGATGGAAGAGCAAACAAACTTCTCTTTTTTAGAATGAATTGTAATACTCATAGCAATATTTTAAGAGAATTAAAATTCAATAAAACATTTAACATATATTACACCAAGTGTTTAAAATGAAGGTATGAACTGAAATTACTAACTCTGTATACACTATTTACCTGCAAAAATGACATCTATGGATTAAGCTACACATTTTCTGCAGTCAGTAAGAAGGAAATAAAGCCTCTTTTCTTCAAAAAAAGGAAAGGGCATGGTTAAGGTATTTGAGGTGATTTACTGGACCACCATAGGTTTCTGAATGGGAGTGATCTTTGGCCACCAAAACCACTAATGAGTAATGTTGGAGCCTGTTGGAGACTGGAACGTACAGGCCTATATTCTGTCTCCTATCAAATGCAGAAAAGCGGTCCCCTGTAAATTTTATGACTGCAGTGTCAAAAGTCTTCCATCCAAAAAGCCGTAAATATTCTAATGAAGTCTGGAAGTAAAGCTATTTGTAATTGCTCGGGGCTGAGAATTAAGATAGCCTGTTTCTAGTTAGTCAGTCATTAGAAAGATCTAACATCCATGGTAAATGGTTTCCTGTTCTGAGTACTTAAATCTAGTTTTAGTAAACACAACTTCCTGAACATTTATTTAGTTTCAACGATATACCAACTGGTCAGTTGGTTTTTTTTAATGCTGACCACTGACTCTTCTCAGTGCATCACTTGAATACAGTTATTTCACATGTATTTCTTTAGTAAACCAAGGGGCCCAACCTGGTAACCACCTACACATATGCATTTTCAGGATTGGGTCCCAAATACATAACACCAAAATACAGCATAGTAAAAGTAAAAGTATAATCAACATATTGTGAGCATCTAATTGTGAAACATCTTCCATCACTTACTGAGAGTGTTTAAGAAGGATGTGGCAAGCATAGCCGTGATAACCTTTTACCTCTCAAGATCAGTTTCATTTGTCAGTCTTAAATCATGGTACTAAATCAAAACTACAGCTGTGAAGAAACTCATTGATACCGGTTTGAAGGCATTTGTGCAAATATTTTGCTCAATTTGAAATCTTCTTGGATCTCAACCTGTGAGTTTCACTTTGAGTTTCAGCTTCAGGGATAGACATAATTGAAAACAAACAGCAGACAGAATCTCTGAGTTTTATCTTGTTTCACCATGAAATCAGTCATATCCAAGTCCCACCACACTGTGTCCTGGTAAACTCCTGAAAGTTTAATCAGCGTAGCAAACTTTTTAGACAAACATGGCTGAGTTTTGATTTTGTACTGAAATATGGTGAGTTTAGAGTATCCATAGCAATAAAATATATAATGTCCCCTAGAGGAAGATGTTTCTAGTTCTACACAAAGGAAGATATACACTTTAATTGACCAAACATTGGACAAAGATTTTAATTAATCAAAATGTAAATTAAAATGTGTTACTTTGATCACTTCTTGTTAAAAATAATGTAAGTTTGCTTTTAGGGATACAGAGCAACAATGGAATTAAGTGAACATCGAATGTACAATGTATATCAGCAAGATTTTCAAAAGTGATTGGTGATTTTGGCAGCCCACTCAGAAAAAGCTTAATGGGTCCTGATTTTCAGCAAATGCTTCACCCGAGCCTCTTAAAATCAGGCACCTTAAAGTTGTCTCTATTTGAGCAGACAAAAATTGAGGCACAAAGTATCTGCAGTCACTACTGAAAATCTTGTCCATCATTTTACTTTTAAAAGCACTTAGTGATTATTGGGAAAGAAAGACACTATTAGAAATAAGAGATCATTAATCAGAGAAATAACTTTTTGAGGAACTTTATATGAAAATGGTCCTGTTTAAGAGTGAAATGCCCTGTGGTTTAGAAGTAGGTTAGCAGTAAAAATACATAGGATTCCAAGCAATGCTAGGTTTGAAAATTATGCTCAGCCTAACCTTGATCCCTGTGACAATTTCCTACTTCCAAAATTTTCCCCTAATTTTCGTATAACATTTTTAGACAGGAATTTTCTTTGAATTGCTTAGGCTCTTTGGAAAACACCACCTTAATCTCACATGAAACTCAAGATAAGAAACGTTAAAGCATTCTTTTTACACAATTCCTTATCAATAAATCATTTGCAAATCTTTTAATTAAGCTTCATTAAGCTATTTGACAAAAAACAGAACACCTTAAGTGAGAAACTGTTGAGCTTATTTTTTCTATTTTTGACATCAGCTGTCTCAACTTTTCCCCCAAATAAATTGTAATGGGAAATTTCTTCATACAATTTGTTATATTCCTGATGGGCTCTGAATAGTTCAGTGGGCCATGTTCTCAGTCTTAGATTTCACATTACTGCACATAGCACTCATAATTTGAGACACAAAAGATCAGAAATACAACAACAGTTCTCATTATTTATATTTCTACACTTGCTCAAATAAAGATGGTGCATTTAAATGTGTATTTGATGGAATAAATGTCTCATTTTTATGTTCTTTGACAAAAGCCATGAATTATTAATTTGTCATTGTATTCACTGAATAACTGTAATTGCAAGTAAATGTCTGAAGTTGATAAAAAAATTAAGGAAAAAGATTTCTTTATAAGAATTAATGAAACATTTCCATAAGTTCCTTGAAATAATTATAAAGCCTCATAATTCTTTATGAAATTGCAACTCAATATTCAATGCACCCAAAATTATTATTTTAAAATAATTCATCTTGGTATGAAAAATAAAGGCTTTTAGTTGCTATTCAACCTGCTTTAAAATTAAAGCCTTGATTCAGCAAAGTAATTCAGCATGCTACTAAGCATGAATAGTTCGTTGAAGTCACTTGCACTCTAATGGAGACTTCATATGACCTTGTATCAACTAACTGGTACATCTGACTGTCACACATTTCAAGTATTTGGAAAGTTCATCCGGTTTTATGTTGCTAAGGTTGCCGGTAATGTTATCTATTGGCAACAGACTTGAAAACCTTATATCCCTATTTACATATATATGAGAGCGTGTGCAGCCGTTCACTCTTGACTGCCCTCTAGGCTTGGGGTTCAAGCAGTTGGTACCAGTCTCTCTTGGAAACAAACATAAGAGGAGTTCCCAGACTACAGTCATGAAACAAACTGTGTTTTAATGCAGCTCTACAGTTAATTTCCTATATTGCACTAACAAAGAGAAGCTGAGGACAGTGGCCAAAGGCAGGCATTGGAAAACATTTTAAGGGAGGAGTAGAGCATTTTCCCTTGTTAGGTAGGGGATGGATATGGGCAGTCAGATGTATATTAGTGATAGTCAGAAACATTTGGTTACCTTGAACAAATGGACAGGTGATTTTATTCTGTTTACCCATGACTGGTTTCCAGCCTGTGAACGCCTGTAGAGTTATCACATCCCCTCTTTCCCATTGTTTAGCCAGGCTACCAATCTACCTCTATACATGTCCTTAAATTTAGTTGCTCTTTTCTGAATTTTCTGCAGTTTGTCTATATCTTTCAAATACAAGATATACATAACACAATGTAACACTTCAAGCATTGTTTCATTAGAGCCCTATACAGAGGTTAACCATCTCCCTGCTCTGTGACCTGATGGCTCTGAACATGCAGCCCAAAATCACATCAGCTTGTTTTTGTTGCTTTATCACTCCGCAATTTCACATTTAGTTATCTGGATACTATTATTCTCTTTTGGCGTCACAACCTCTCCACTTCCTCCCTCTGAGCTTTGCTTTATTTTAGGATTGTACCTATATATCAGTTGAAATACCAACATTTTAGTTAAAAGATATGTAGGTATTAGGGTCAAGATTTCAAAACTGGTTAGAAATGTTGGGTGTCGTGGTTCTCATCCTGAGAAACTTTAAGGGGGAAGGTTCTCAGCATTATCTATAAAATCAAACTATTCAATGGTATGTATATACATTCTATGGATTAGTATGTATTAAATCATCTTTGCTTTCTCTGTTTGTGTTTGAAATCTAATAAAGAATTCATTCTAAAATGGGGAAACAGATTCAAAGCTATCTCCAGTAAACCCAGGAATTTTTCACTCTGGAACCAACAGAACTATCAACATGTCACGAGTATCTAGCACATGAACAGTTGACTACTTATTCTTAGTACTCCATTTTTAGACTTCTCTACTCCACTCTGGGTTAACATAATGAGATTATAATAGGAGTGATGACAGTTTGGATACTGCAGCAGAGGATCAGTACTGAGTTCTTTGGGGGGTTAGATATTAAATATATATGTGCTAATATTTAAATCTGAGACAGGATCATTTGGGGGTAGACGACATCTTGCAAATTAAACAATGCTTTCCTAATTAAGCAAATGCTTGCAATTCCTGGGTGAATAATCTTTTGCTGGAAAGATATATAAATCATAACAGAAATTAACATGTGTATAGTTGGGCTCTGACCCTGGAACTGATTGTACATAGGCTCAGCCCTGCATCCTCAGACACTCACTTGAAAACTGGCCTTCAATTTGGACACAGGTTTCATGTGAATGCATGTTTTGTCATTCACTGAATACACAAACATTTTCACGGGCCTCTGTTTATAGTTAATATACCTATTGTAGATAAATTCAGTCACATCAGATGCATGTACAAAGGAGATACATCTTCCACAAACATGGTCATCTCTACAGTCACAGAGAGTGAGCACGCTAATTCAGTACCAGATGACTATTAGTCACAGGAATAGACAGCAATACAAGGGTAAACAATGCCTTCATTTTAGTTTATGATTCTGCAGCTTATGTTCCAGGAGCTTTCCATTTTTGTCTCATGTAGTCACATCAATTCACAGAACCAAATAGGGAGATATATTTTCATACAAAAACAGTGCCTCATGGTCTTCACAGTTATTTCAGGATGAGTAATATTCAAGAATATGATTAAGTAACTGCTACAGGGAACATATATGTGACTTTCCTAATGAATACAGTTACTCCTAGGTTGAGACATCTTTATTTAAGGACTCTTCCTCCCTCCTACCCTAAAATCATCATAAATCTCCCTAACATATATGACAATCACTTGTTGGTACATGAATCACGGGGCATGACATCAGCCAAATATTAAATTACTACCCATAAAAGCTATGCTTAATTGCTAATTCTGTTTTTTTTTAAATCTTTCCATTCTTTTCCAGACTATCATTTTCCTTAAGTGCTCTCCAATTATATGGGAAAAGAAAAAAAACACAGAATTTCCAGAGAATTATTTGTAATTGTGCCTATAGTTTTTTATATTATTTGTATCCCAGTATACTACTCTAGACTTTAATTTGTCCTTTGAGTATCTGCATATAAGAAACTAATTGGTTGCATGTTTCCAGGGTATACTGAAAATGAACTCAGACTGGAACCAAATCAGAATCTCTTTGAGAGGCAGAGGTTAGGTGTACAATTAAAACCACATCCTGTTTTATTTCTGAAACTACTTTTCTACTCTGATTCTGGGATAGCCAAAATCTTGTTTACAGTGGGTTCTTGTTAATGTTCAGCTGAAGATAGCACAAATCTCTTTATACGCATTGATCCCCTACCCATAAGGTCATAGTGTGCGGGAAAGCTTTGGCTAGACTGGCACCGAACAGACATGCTTGAGGGCTTAGCCAGCCACTGAGGAAGGCACCTCTTTCTCCCTTGGCTACATCATCCTCCACATGGAGCTGTGGTGTGCTGGGGGTGATGGCAGAGGCTCAGCCTTTGCCTCTATTATGCTATTTGAAAAGTACCTCATTGGTCCTAGAGTGCTGCTAGGGGGCACAACAAGCTCTACATAGGCAGGGGAGACCTATCAAGGAGGTAGTGTGGACTAGTGGATAGAACACTGGATTGGGACTCCAGTGCCATGGGTTCTGGGTCCAGCATTGCAACTACCCTGCTGGGTGAGCTTGGGCAAGTCATTTCAGCTCTTCATGCCTCTGTTTCTCCATCTGTACAATGGGGATAAATGATGCTTATCTCCTTTGCAAAGCACTTCAGTATCTGCTGATGAAAAGCACTGTATGAGAGCTAGCTTTAATATTGTCCAGCAACCCTTCCTAGAGTGATTTAGGCTGGGTTATTGAAAGTTCAGTGCTAAGTCTCTCAATGTGATTTGGAGTTTCATGACCATATGGGAAGGAAGTTGGCCACTATAAAGCAGTGAGGAGTGTATGGGATTTTCATAGCATTGGGAAGCTTGATTCAAGAATCTTGCGTGTTTATCTTGTTGTAGTATGGAATGGTGGCAGTAACAATGGCCCAGTTTTCAGGATCCCAACTCACAGCACAGGGCCTGGAAGCACTAGTTAAGACCACCGTCTTAAAAGGTGCAAGTTCGCTTCAAAAACAAAAAACAACCCAGCTACCACAAAGGTTGAACATCTATCAGCATGAAAGCTCATTATAGGGTCCAAGTTCAGACTTAATATAAATAAATGTAATGCCATGGACCCACAAAGGTCTTTGGCTTGTTTATATATGCCAGAAATGTGTGCAAGCAGTCATGGTATTTTCCGGTGTTACCTGTAAGACTGATGCATCCACCTTATTTCACTATATAGAACCAAATACCTCTTGATATGAGGACAACTTCTATTCTAGAAAAAATAATTTCTGCTGGGAAACTAATGGTTTCACAATATTGTTTGGATTATTCACATATACACTTAATACCATCTTAAATAAAATATAATAATTAACAAGAAAGATTATGTTGTATTTAAACATGTCAGCAATTGGCACCATTGCCTACTGTTATAATTCAAGGACAATCAATGCTATGCTATTGTCATTAAGATAAATTTATCAATAGGCAGAAACTTTAATATAAGCCTAATTATGAGCGTCTCTTTGCATGAAACTAAAGATATTGAAAATGTTGACACTGGGGAAGTGTCCTTGGACCAAAACTCATGCATAAGTCAATAATCTATTATGATTTTCATTTTGCAGAAGAAGTGCTATTATTTCAATAGGTCTCAAAAATCAATTTAGCATTTGGTAGATCTGCGTAATCATGACATCCTAATTAAAATATCCAATCGGAATGGTGCAAAAGATGATGTTTAATCTCTAATCAATGAGTACTGAGTGCAGAAATTATAGATGCATTAACCTTTTTTTAAATACACTTTACTACTCTTTCATAGATTTCATATTCTCTTACTCCTAGTAGCCTTTTTGTACCCCCTGAAAAAGTACACACAGAATAGTTCTTCATTATAAAAGAAAACAGATAATTTAGAACATCAGAACATGAGAAAAATGCCTGAGTTTGGTTCTTTTAATTGGTATTGTATATTTATTTGTTATCATTACAGGTAATACTTACTTGGTATATTTTGACTTTAGTTAGACCCAGCGAAAAGATTTTATTGTGAAGTCTTTGTAGGATTAGGAGGCCCGTAGTGAAGAAATTATTTCAACAACACCTTACCTACCTAACATGAGAGATCCTATATTTTAGAGGAACGCTTAACCTAATATTTCCCCATATCTCCGATCACTTTTTCATTTTACAGCTACTGTTATCTGCATTATTGATTTCGTGGATACATTCACTGAATGACAAGAGCAGAATTCCATTTTGCTTGCAAAGTAAAATACCCCACGTGCCATCCAATACATTTCCTTATGAGAGCTCATCAGTGAGGCAGATAGATGCTCAATTATCTGTGTGTCAGATGATTATCTGAGAACTTAATTTAATCTCCATTACACTCCCCTTTATATTTCAATTAAATATGCTATCAGAATGTTAACATCTTTGAACTTGATAGTTCTTCAGTTAATTTCCCCCTAAGAGGTGCTAGAGAGTAACAGATGTCATAATTATGCAATTATTAAGCATATTTAACAGTAATTCTCTCAAGGTTTTGTGGTGGGACATTGGAAAATTAATCTAGTGGTGGTATGCTTCTGTTGTGATCTATACCACTACAATCTGCTATAGTCTTCCTTATGTGTGACGCAAGCATTTTTGTACTGATGTAAAGGAGGTTAACATATTAGCAGATTATGCTTCAATTTAGATTTCCTATGCTAAAGTGATCTGAGGATTTATGAGTGCATGGCCACATTGTGCTTATTCTATGGCATGACAGGTCATTCTAAAACTTTTGACCAAGGTGTCATGAATTATAATAAAATAATTTCGACTTTTGACCCCCACAGTCAAATACTTCCTTAAGACTTGCAGATGATGAGCTTCTCATTTTCAACTGGAGTTAAGGGTATAAAGCACCTCCCTGGATCCACGATTAAATCCTAAGATATCATACCAGGCAGCTCTTCCACTGAACTGAACTGTGTGTGTTATGTTTCTCCCGATTGCGAGGAATCATCCCATTTCCAACCTATAACCATCACAATTTAACATGAGATTTAAAAAAATCCCTCGCTGCTGCTGGTACACTGGTAAAATGGCAGCATGGTCAATCAGCACAACACATAGCTCAAGATTAATTTCCTTACAAGAACTTAAGAACGTCCATACTGGGTCAGACCAAAGGTTCCTCTAGCCCAGTATCCTGTCTTCCGATAGCGGCCAATGCCAGGTGCCCCAAAGAGAATGAACAGAACATGTAGTCATCAAGTGATCCATTCCATCATCCATTCCCAGCTTCTGGCAAACAGAGGTTAGGGACACCATCCCTGCTCATCCAGGCTAATAGCTATTGATGGACCTATCCTCCATAAATTTATCTAGTTCTTTTTTGAACGACCTATCGCAATTGTAAACTAAAATATGTACCAATAAGCCACATCTAAATACAACAAGAACTTTAAAACCATACAGATTTTCTCACTGCATTTAGTGATCCAAATTTAAATGAATTGTATGTTCAGATTTTATGCTTTATAATAGTGTTGATGGTTAATGGCAATCTGGACGAGTAACTGGCTCTTCTCAACTTCCCCCTCCCTCCATGCTGTTCTGTCCACCAGTCTGTTAATTTTATGCTCCTGCATTTTATATTTGCTGTTCGCGCATGATTTTGGCCTCTACTTCTTCCCCATGCCCTTTAGGACTCCTTGCACAATCTATTCCCTGGCAGGTTTTCTGTACCCTGTAGTCCCAAAAAGTAAGATTTTTCCTGTGCTTCATATTAAGCACATTTGAAAGCATGCCAGGTAACTGTGTTACATCATGACTTGGTGTTACCTACACTAGTCTCATTAGGGGTCTGAATCCAAAGCCCACTGAGGTCAATGAGAGCTTTTCCATTGATTTCAATGGGCTTTAGATGAGGTTCTCAAAAGAATATTTTCTGTAACTGAAAAATTCTTACAGGTAGACATCAATTGAAAGAGGCTTTATAAATATATAAATAAAATAGACAAGCTGTATGGGTTGCAGTAAGTGCATGGAAGTTACCCACATACTTTAGAATAACAAAAAACAGGAATACGAACTGCTTTTAAAAACATAGGCCTCCTTAGAGTTCCTGACAGGTCTTAAAATGCTTATCTGGACATTTGACTGTAAATCAGATTGTAAGCTCTCTGGGACCAGGACCATCTTTGTTTGTCCAATGCCTAGCACAATGGGGGCCTGGTTCAATACAAATAATGAACAGCAATAATATGTTACGTTTTCAGCCATGTCTTTGTGGTCACTATGATTATACCCAAAGATGGAAATCTGAACTCCTGAATTTTATTCATAACTCTGCTACTGTCTTACTAAGTAATGCTGGGCAAGATACTGTAGCCTAAACTTTCAAAAATGGCATTCCTTGGGACATACATAATCACTGAATGTAAAAAAATAAATGGGCATACCTACTTGCCTACCACACAGAGGCTAAGAGAGATTTGTTAATGTTTGTGAACCACTTAGAGCTCTTTGGGAGAAAGGTGCCATGCACATGCAAAATATTGGTATATTTTAGTCCCCTAAAACAAAGGGGACACAAAAATATCCTTTTCATAATAAATAAAATAATAGTAATAAAACTCATTTAAATTCAAATAAAACACTAATCCTTGGCCCCGACTCCTAGCTGTGCTGATTGACCCCATAATCTGAGGGACTAAAAATACTGACTAAATTGCCTTAGTCTTCGTTTCCAGCATATTGGTTGACTTCCGTATGCAAGAGGGTTTTATGCATCAGAAATGACTATTTTTACACTCTCCCCCCTTGGGGTGTAGTACAGTATAATCTATACTTATGTGCTTTTTCATGTAATGTGCTTGTAGCCAAAATGCGAGACCAGCTATGAGAAAATTAAATAGAACAAGAGCTGCCATGTGCTCCACAATTAAAGGAAACACTAAGTAGCAGCAATGGGTATTAAACAGGACAGTGTGTGATGCCAAATACCAAATGTGCAACCAAAATATCTGCCAAGCCTCCCTTATTTGTTACGATTTTTCCATATTTAGGTTAATACATGTAATTATGTATCCTGCAGTGGTAACAGGACTACGCTCAAGACCTTTCACAGCATATGTTGTTGGCACAAATATCCTCTTTGTGGAGGGAAAAAACTTGGCCAAGATTACATTTGTTGATTTTATATTGGCGTCCTGACTGTGCCTAACAGCTGGCCCTAAACGTAATGAAACCATGTTGGATTTATTCAATTAAACAACTATGCAGATTCTTCAAGCATGTATGTGTATGGCTCTCCTATCTCTCTGTATATTCTTTAACCAGCTTTATGACTTGACGCCCCCGTCTGTTAGTTTTGCTTTTTCTCGACATTTGCACAGGGAGTGCGGAACAACATTATTTTGATTTTTTTTTTGTTTTGTTTTTAGTTTTATTGCTGTCCCAATTCACTTAAACTGTATAGACAGAAATCCCATTTGAAACACCACTGATCATACGCTGATACACTTCTGATGGTGCTTTAACGCCTGAACTTCCTGGGTGACATTAACCCACACTGTCCTCCCTTCTCTACTTGATATTTTTTTTTCCACTAATCACCAAGGTATTCAAATGAGCTATTTGCTGTAGAAAACTAGTCCCTCGCTACTGCCAAACATGCTACTCCCTGAGTGATTCTGAAGTTAGCCCCTCTGAAACATTCTCCTCTATAGACATAGTATGAGGCTTGATTCTCATCTCACTCCCTAGGTGCATGAGCCATAATTCTCAGATGTGACAGGGAAGCCTACAGCCAGATTATCCAACCACACTAGGACCTCTCCAGTGGCATGAGGATCCTCGGGTGGTGCAGAGCTGATGTAATGAGCCCAGTGATCTCAGCCTACCAAGCAGCCTACGCAAATTAGAACAACCTTCAGGCTTCCTTAAGTAACACAGGGGACCAGCATAACATCATTTATGTTTATTGGCATTTGCATCTTGTAAGACAAAGTTTGGATAGAATACAAAAGAATTTTGAGACTATTATAACTACGTTCACATTTTTATTCAGGACCTGAGCCATACATTTTGAGCTACTAAAGGACTCAAGAATATATGATAAGTTACCTGAGACACACATAGGGTGAAATCCTGGCCCAATTGGGGGTTTTGCCATTGACTTCAGTAGGCCCACGATTTCACCCAATAAAATCTAACATTGATTTACTCATTCTCTCTCTCATAGTTGAGAGGCGAAAGCCCAGAAACATATGGAAAAATCTGTCAGCAAGACTTTATTGTACAAATTAGCTAGCCCTGGGGTCAGAGCCTCAAGCTATTAAGCCATATGAGCTATAGAAATGGAGTTACTACTAGAATTGTGGGAATAATTTCTAAAAAATAATTTATTCAAAGAATTCTGCCCTATGTTTCTTTATCATTTGCCTGTGAAAAAATGTGATTTTGTCAAAGTTATCTATCATTAAGAACTGATCATGAGGGCCTAGATTGCAAGATGGACTATTGGAGAATGCAGAAAATGTAGGACATTCCTCCACGTCATGATGCAAAAGTCTTAGAACATGGCACTTCTTAGGGGCTGAAGAAAGTGCTGTATGGCCCATTTTAAATACAGGAATCTCCCCTTTCAGATGGTACAAAGCTCTGTTTATCGATTAAGTCCACATTTCTATAGCATCTGTGTGCTTAGCACAAGATTTCAGATGCTCTGCTTGCAGGGCAGGGAGATAAGTGACCTCCAGCATTAGGGTAAAGCAGAGGATTGAGGGGTACATACCAGGGATCCCAAACTCAAATCACCACGAGGCCCACGAGGACTAATACGTTGGCCCAAGACTCGCATTACTGACACTTTTTCATACAAAGATACAAAAGCCCCCATCCCCTGCCCCTGGCCCTGCCCCCATTCTAGCCCTTCTATGAGGCCCCACCCCTGACCTGCCTCTTCCCACCCCTTCCCTGCCCCCATTTCAACTCCTTCCCCAATGTCCCCACCCCAACTCTGCCTCTATTCTAACCCCTTCCCCAAATCCCCGCCCCAGCCCCACCTCTTCTCCGCCTCCTCCCCTGAGCACTCGGCATCCCCGCTCCTCCCCTGGAAAGTCCTAAGCGCCGCCAAGCCCTGGGAGGTAGGCAGAGGAGCGGGGAAGCAGTGCACTTGGGGGAAGCAGAGGCAGGGGGTGAAGGGCTGGAGGTGGGGGAGAAGGAGAGCTATGGTGGGCCGCAGAAAACAACAGAAATAATATGGTAGGCCACGTGTTTGAGATGGCTGGTATATACTCTAGTCTGGTAATGGGATGAAGGGGAGTATCCAGACTGTATGTGATCTTTCATCACCTGTGGAGATATTCATACATTTTAAGATAAGAAGAGAGTATTATGATTGTTTAATCTGACCTCCTCCATAACAGAACCAAAAGAACCTCACACAGTCATTTCCGCATCAGGCCCATAATTCTGTTTGAACTGTAACACATCTCTGAGAAAGCTACCCAGTCTTCATGTTTACAGCCATGTGATAATTTACCAGGTATCTTTGAGGTTTGCCACCCCTGCCTACTAATTCATCTCCACTGGAACTATTCTAACATTCCAATACATTGAACAAGTTGAAATACCAAACCATTACACAGAGATGGGCACAGAAAAAGTTGTCACAGAAACTGTGACCAGAGTCCCAGGGGAGCCAACTGAGGTCACTCAGTTAGGGTGAACTGCAAAGAATGGGGCAGACAATCCCCAAAACTGCCAGATATTCCAACATTTAAAATTACCAAACCAGCACAAAACAGCTTCTATAATACCTCACTGGTTACCCATAAGCCAACAACACAATTCCCTTAGAGTAAACCAGCCTCAGGCTTCTACCTAGACACCCAAATCAAATATGGGGAGGATTACTGAAAATCTTATTAATTATGTAAAAAAATTCTACGAATCCCAAATGATAGGATATATTACCTCCCTGGTTAATGAATATTTCAGATCTTACCCAAATATACACTTACAGCCAATTCTTATGCACTAACCTAAAATTTATTAAAAAAGAGAATTGGTTAGAAGATCAATATACATACAGATATTAGTACAATCTTGAGATTCAGATTCATAGCAGAGAGGGTGAGCTTTGTAGATACAATGAGTTCTTTCAGAAACAGTTCATAGTGTTATAGTCTAATGTTTATATTAAGGATGGTCCAGTCAGGACTGGGATCTCAGCCTTATGGCTTAGGCTTCCCCTGCATGAAGCCTCAAGCAGATCTGAGATTTAGGATCAGGTCCCAAGCCATTTTTATACAGTTTCAGGCCTTCTTTGACAGCTCTGAGTCCTTATGTGAACAAGGTGCACTCATGGGGACTTTGAAGTGGACCCATTTCCTAAGCTGTTGATCTTTACCAATATATATGTAAATACACAAAAACACAAACGTTATCTACCGATATGTTTTTAAGGGTTGAATTTGAGTCATTTATCCTGCAGGATACTTAACCCTTTCTGCTCATGCATCATAGAAACATTTACTTTTTTCCTCCAAAAAGTGGAATTAAAATAGAGTTTCCTATATGCTACCACCTCCAACCCCCAGCTCCCATCCCTTTTCCCAAAACACTCACCCAAAGACCAGCAGAGGCTAGATTCACCTGTGTACCATTTACAGTTTTTTTTATGTTTAAAAATGTCATAACTTTAAAGTTCACTATCTTGTACTCCTGCTCCTGTAGGGATACATAAGGGAGTTTTATACCATTGTAAAGGAGAGATTCCCAGCTTCAGGGAAGGAGGTTGGGGTGCAGGAAGGGTGTGGGGTGCAGCAGGGGGCTAAGGGCAGGGGGTTGGGGTGCAGGATATATGGGGGGCTGAGGGAAGGGGGTTGGGGTGCAGGAGGAGTATGGGGTGCAGCAGGTGGCTCAGGGCAGGGAGTTGAGGTACAGGAGGAGTGTGGGGTATACACAGGGGTGGCTCTAAGCATTTTGCCACCCCCAGCATGGCAGGCAGGCTGCCTTTGGAGGCTTGCCTGCGGAGGGTCTGCCGAAGCTGCGGGACCAGCGGACGGACCCTCCGCAGGCAAGCCGCCGAAGGCAGCCTGCCTGCCGCCCTCACAGCGACCAGCAGAGCGCCCCCAGTGGCTTGCCGCCCCAAGCACGCACTTGGTGTGCTGGGGCCTGGAGCCAACCCGGGGTATACAAGAGGGCTCAGGGCAGGAAGTTGGGGTGCAGGCTGGGGGCTTAGGACAGGGAGTTGGGGAGCGGGGTGCAGGCGGTGTTCGGGCTTCAGCCTGGTGCTGCTTACCTAAAGTGGCTCTGGGATGGCCGCAGCAGCATGCATTGGGGCCAGGGCAGGCTCCCTTCATGCCTGCCCTGTCCCTAGCCCTGCACCACTCCAGGAAGCACTGCGGCCCCAGGGAGGTGGGGGCGGCAGAGGGCTTTGTGTGCTCTGCCCTTGACGCACCTCCAGGTACCTCCCCTGAAGCTTCCATTGGCTGCAGTTCCCTGTTCTCGGCCAGTGGGAGCTGCGGAGGCTGGTGCCTGGAGGCAAGGGCAACTCAGGGAGCCCTCTGCCCCCCCTCACAAGGACAAGGTGCCTGCTGCTTCTGAGAGCAGTGCAGGGCCCACGGCAAGACGGGGGGCAATCCCACGGGCTGGATCCAAAGCCCTGAGGGGCTGGATCGAGCCCACAGGCCGTAGTTTGCCAACCCCTGCTTTAAAGCTATGACATGCTTAAGTATTGAGAAGTTCTTTCACACAACATTTAGAGGTTTTTATGGCTCCCACTGAGTTGACTTGTGGCAACTAAGGCACCTGGTTTTACAGAGGGATATGAAAAATAGTGCTAATAAATTTTATAAATTCTCACTAAAACATTCCCAAAATAGCTTTTCTCTAACATCTGTGACATATGCAGAATGCAGGATGGCAATGGCATGATGAGCAATTGTTTGGGATGTCTCATGGCTTGGTCACTTGAGAACAATATACCCTTTACAAAGCTGAGACTGACATAAGCTTTCATAGCACCCCATATATTCCATATTTTGTTTTATATAAAGGATGGCCTGCCAGCAATCTGCTTCCAAAGGGAATTGCAGAGCATCTCCAAAGTATAAGAGATGGGGGCCCAGCCCTCACAAGGAATCTATGCTACTGGTGCCCCAACTTGCCTCTTTACACAAAGTTTACCTACCTAAAGAATTAGGTGGGCAATTTCTGAGAGTGCGGCACTACAGCCTGTGTTCACTGGGGCTAAAGTGGTGGTCCTACTTTGGTGCACTATGTATAGCCATTTGTTGGCAGTGTGCTGTAAAACATTTTAGATTAAATAGGGCATTATCCAAAGCCCACTGAAACCAACGAGAATCTTTCCATTGAATTTAACAGTCTTTAGATTAGGCACTTGGAACCAGATTCTCAGCTAGTGTAGATCCACTGACTTCTGTAGAGCTACCCTGCTTTACACCATCTGAAATTCAATCTTGTCCTTAATATTTACATTGTTGTAAATGGTGTATGTTTTTATAAATTTAAACAAAACAAATACAGCTGTTTCCCCATATTTATGAACACAGTACAGCATTTTGGTGCTTTTAGAAATTGAGATATAAATCACTTGGGAATTTAGCTGATGAAAATCTACATAGCTCCCTTGATTGTGATTTACACCAGCTGAGGATCTGTCCCTTGGTTCTTTGTTTTTTCTAACTGCAGAAAGTACCTGTCCACAGCATGTGTACATTTTTGCTTTATCAACTCATTCTTTTCTTAACAGCACGATTTAGCAAACATTTTGAAGCCAGGAAATGGGATTTTTATTTTTTTTAGTGCTCTGAGACTGAACAGTGACCCTTCACGTTTACTTGTTTATAAAAAAAATACGTATAAAGTCTGAAAACTTATTTGCCAAGTTTCAGCCTAGTGTAAATAAAAACTGTTCAGTTAAATACTCGTTAAAAATAATTTTATAATAGAAACATGACTGGAGTAGGCCCTTAACTACACTGGTGCTGCTAGGTGACACTATACTGCAGTGTTTATTTAAGGAGAAACACACCACAGGGGGTGTGACCATAAAGTTGTATACCCATGCCTTGGGTACATTGTGAAGCAAAGGACCAAAATGCCCTGTGTCTTCTCTACCATAGAAGCGCGCACTGTATATCTTTATTTACTTGAAGTGCTGTTATCCCCTACATAAACACAATTATAGCAGCGTCTGGCAACACGATATAAAATTAATTTTACTATATTAGTTAATGCTATATTGCCTATATCACAAACAAATGTTTTAGATCTTTTCACAAACTGATAGATAATTTTATTTTATTCCATGGATTAGGCTTGGCTTTGAAAAAGCCTAATAATGTTTTTTTTTAAACCACACTGCTTTCTGCTAGTCACCTTCACTGGGAACATTTATCAAAATGCACTACATATTAAGTGAGTTGAAACAACAGGACATGCTCCTTTAAAGTATTTTCTCTTATTTCACCAATCTTACATTTACAATTACAATGGAAGCAGTCACAGAAATAATTTGACAATCAGCATCTAACTCTATTGAAGTAGACAACTATATCAGAAATAAATTTGGTCCATTTGAAAATATGGCTAAAAAGAAGTTTTACAGAATATTTTAACAAAATTATGAATTCCTCAGAGCATACCAATGCCTTTGTGAAACGTAACGTAATCCTATAAATAATCATTAACTCCTCCAGTCCCTATTCTTCCCTTTACAATAAAATAAAATTGGGAATATTTCAAGTAAACTTCCAGACCTTTTACATACACACACATACACAAAATCTGATCTTAATTTAATTCAGCAGTTGGCTACACACGGCCAGAAATAAAAATCTGGAGATTTCCATTGGCTTTAAAATATGATCCAACATTTTAGCAGTAATTACTATTCCCATGACACCTAACCAAGTTTAACATGCATAGTAGCAAGCAAGCTACAGATGCTTCTTGTCATGAGAATATTAAAAACAGCATAGAAGATTATGTAACTCATTCTTTCTACAAACCAAACAAGCTGGCAATGAACTGAACTGATTCAAAAATGTTTTTGCAGTTTTGGTCTAAACATGAAGACCATATGGAGACTGTCACACATACTCAACTTAATTGCCTCTTCAGTGTCACATTCAGAACTGCCTATGTTGGAAAGTAAGACATCCCTAGATTCTCAACTTGTGCATGGTGAGACAAACTCCTTACTCACACTGGCAAGCAATTATCTACAGAGTGGCCCAGTTGACTTCATTGGGACTACCCATAGTATTAAAGGTATCCGATCTGTAGCATAGTCTGCAGCCAGTTTACCTTTGAGTAATGTAAAACTAGATAGTGGCTTTTAAAAGAAATCACTGGTCACCATTAAAACTTCAGCATTTGCCAACAGTTTTTCTTTGCTTTTTAAAAACAGAAACAATGAAGGGCCTGTGTCCACAAGGAAGTAGAGCATCACAGATACAGCAAAATAATTATTACTACTTAGAGTAATTATTCCCCAATAAAATCACTTTTATTCTGGAATAGAGTGCCAACCTGGGGGAGTTATATCAAGTTTGCCCAGAGACCCAGAATTACAGAAAGTGATGAAAACCCTCTTTTGTACATCAGGCACCTTCAAGGAGTCACCATTTGGAAATTCAAAACTTGAGACAACATCATGTCACTTTTGAAAATGGTGACCAATTATTGTCTTTTATTCAAGCTGATAATTCTTAATCCAATATTCAACAGAGTCTGTATTTTAAAGTCCCTTCCTATATGAGGGGCTGTTTGAATACTCTAACTTCATGGAACTTTCAGAGAAATTTCACAATTAACCTTATATTCTTCTTCATATCTACAGTTTGGTAATAGTCAATATTCATGGTGCTGATTCTGTGGTTGGTCTTAAAAACACTTGAGATTCTGAGTGTTCAGCTAGTGCTATTTCTAAGCAGAGACAGGTGGGTGAGTTAATCTCTTTTATTGGACCAACTTCTGTTGGTGACAGAGAGAAGCTTTTGAGCTTACACAGAGCTCTTCATCAAGTGTAAGACTGAAAGATGGTCTCTTTCACCAACAGAAGTTGGTCCAATAAAAGAGATTCCCTCTTCCACCTACTCTCTCTAATATCCTGGGTCCAAACAATGCTACAACAATATTTGTGACAAAGTTCCTCCTCTACCTTGGTGGATCCTGCGCTTATTGCACCTCACAGATTCACCCTGTGGGTCTGGAAACAGCCCAGAGACCTTCCCCTCTGGTAGAAGCACAGGCCAGGTCAGTTCCTCCTGTGTTTGATCAGGAGTTGGGAGGTTTGCTGGGAACCTAGACCCGCCCTCTACTATGGGTTCCAGTCCAGGGCCCTGTGGACTGCAGTTGTCTAGAGTGCCTCCTGATGTAGCTGTTGCACAGCTGTTAACTCCCTGGGCTACTTCCCCATGGCCTTCTCCCAACACCTTCCTTTTTCCTCACCACTGGACCTTCCTCCTGATGTCTGATAACGCTTATACTTCTCAGTCCACCAGCAGTATGCCTACTCACTCTCAGCTTCTTGCACGCCACTTGCTCCCAGTTCCTCGCATGCACTTCCTCTCCTCTGGCTCCCCTCTGGTCTGACCGGAGTGAGCCCTTTTATAGCATCAGAGGGGCCTTAATCAGAGTTAGGTGCTTAATTGCCTCACCCAACTCTTAGCAGGAGTCAGCTGTTCTCATTATCCTGGAGCAGCCCCTGCTCTGGTCACTCAGGGAACAGAAAACTGCTTATCCAGTGGCCAGTATATCTCCCTTCTACTACTCTGCTGTTCCCTATTGCCCTGGGTCTATCACACATTGCAAACAACTATTTCTAAGCAGGCATTTTACAAACACTCGAAGGATGTTGCTTGTAGAGGTCTTAACTTAAACTACCAAGCACATCTTGCAAGCTTGGCTTCACTGCTCCCATTCCTGTAAACTGAACCCCAATGCCAAACAAACCCTGCAAGGCTTTGGATATACTAACAAGAGTGAGAAACAATGTCATTTCTTCCATGTTTCTTCCAGAAATGGCCATTTTCTACGGGAAGTAAATGGCTGACATCTAGTATTAAATATTATTTTTATTAGTAACCTCTAGTATTTATATAGTAATTTTTAGCACAAAGGTGATATCTTTTAAGATTACAGATCAAGGTGGTATGTCAGCAGACCATAGCTCACCTTACTATAAAAAGGTTTAAAATATATTTGGAATATACGAGGCTCCAGACTGATTTGTCATTAATTGGTATATTTTGGACAAGTCAGCTACTTGAGTTATATATTGGAAAGCAACTTCAAACAACACACTGTATTCTAATCTTGTATTATTTGCTGTAAATATGTAGCATTTTGTAGATGCACTGAATTCACGCTAGGAATTCATACCTCTTCCAGATCCCAGGTCAATTTTGCTTATGGGGAGGTTATCATCATATCTTTGTTGTGATAACTCACAACACGTGTGATCTTTTACATATACATGTTAGCGTCTTACCAACTTTGGTCCTGATTCTGATCCCCTAAACTGTATTGACAAATAGTAACTTTTTGAGTACTCTCACGGAAGTCAAAAGGACCACTGAGAGAGGCATCAAGAGGAAGTGAATCAGAATTTGGCCCTTCTAATCTAGAAACTCTAACCAATACTAAAAAACTTTTGAGCCTTAAGAACGTATTTTGCTTCCTTTATTATCACCAGAGAGAAAAACACACTTAAAGCATTTCTGCCATCTTTGTTCAAAAAAAATTGGGGGGCACTAAACCTAGGCAATTCAAGCACTCCCATTACCTTGGGTCAATCCCTGAACTCAAGGAGAATATGACTGAATAAAAGAAGTGAAAAATTCTTCCATTTACTCTTGGTGAATAGCACCCTACTTTATTGATTTCAGCTACAAGACTTGTGGAATGAGATACAACACATTGTGACTAAGGGCAGCAGAATATAGCCCTGAGTAAGGACCTCCAGATATGGTCCAACTATCAAATCTGTAATAATACACGTACATCTACGTAAATTAGCCATATTGAAAATCAAGTATGACATATGTATATGCACACAAACTGTACATGTCTATATTATTTTTTATTTCAAGTATATGATTTAAACTATACATTCTGTTTGATGAAACTGAACCCAACTATAAAAAAAACAACACAACAAATTAACAGTGGACATGCCATTAAAATGCTAACTAGAGATTGGCACAGAACACCTAAGGAATTCATAAGGGTGTTTACAGCTAAGGAATTTATAAGCGAACTTATAGCTTGGAGGAAACTCAGTGATAAGGACACCATGCTTGGTGCCGTCTGCACTGCATATAAAATTAGACTCTCTCACTTCATTAATGTGTTTAGCTGAATGCCTGATGACTCTAAGTTATTTGACCATTATAAGTAATAATTTTCTTTAAAAGGATATGACAGCTGCATTAATATAAATGCCAAAAGGGAAAATTGCCATAAGAAATAAATTACTACAATAGGTAAGCGATTATAAACACTTCCACAGCACCTAGGACCTAAGATAGATTTACACACATCTAGTAAAACTTTATTTTGTCTAATAAATGTATATGTAAATACCATATACCTTTTTAATCTATGTCTGATTTTCTAGATTTTTGTTTTTCTCTATTTATTTCTTCATTGTAGGCTACAAGGCTCTAATCGTCCAACTTTTTTTGTAGGTGCACTTCAAAAGCTTTCTTTTAGAATCCTACATTTGATTTCTGGGACGTATTTTCTTGTTAACTTTTAACATATGTCCCCTGTAGGCATGATTCACACAAGTCTCTGGAATTCTAAGGAAATGATGATCAGTCACGGAAATGTGTAAAGATTCAAGAACTCTGGCAATTTTCACTTCAAATGTTGTCAGTGAGCTACTATTATAAAAGTACTTTTTCTCACCACTTCACTGTAAAATAAAAAAAATCCTCAATACAGCATAGCTTTGAGAAAAGTAGCACATTTAATGAATGCCACCTCCTGAAGGTATATATCCTCAAAGTTGATAACTGAATCAGTTACATTCAGATAAATGCTTACTAGAGATGAGGTGCTCAGAATGGTTTGGAAAAAAGTTTATACCTTGATGCAAGAAGGAGGGTGGCAGCAGGGAGTAGCTAACCAATCAATAGACAAAACACACGGTTGAACATTCATGGTCCTAACTAAACACAGAAATTAGGTTCCACAATAGGCTGAATGTCACCATTATTTTTTGTTTAATGGCATCTTTGGAAAGACCAAGTCAGATGCCTAATATACACGTAGATATTTGTTTAAGTAATTCACGAGTTGCTTTTCAAAAGTTGAAAAATGCTCCTTGACTCAGCCAAAAGCCGGTAAAAATTAAAAGTAATGAGCTCATTTCAATAAAAATTTATGAGACTGGTTTCATGCTGGCAAAATGGGTCCTGCAGGCAGTGTCCCTCCACCTGCTTGCCAGAAAAAAAATTTCCTCTATTTCAAAATATTTTACAAATCTTTTAACAGGATATTAAAGATACAGCTGCATCTGTATAGGAAAGTTGTAAAGACTCTGTGTGTCTTTGACATTATCGGTACCAGCCGTCTTACAATGCTAAAGGAAAATGTTAAAAAAAAAATCAGGAATCATTATTATGTTAATTGAAACCTCTCATGTATTAATTATGCTGAAAATGAGTGGTGTCACAATGTCAGAGAAATATTTTTGAACATTGTTATGAAACTATAGTTAAAACAGCAAGGATAACACAAGTTAAACAGAATGAAAGTGTTTAATGCAAAGGATCTAACTCAGGCTTCCAGTAATGAAACTGTCACTTGTCTTGCCACACTGGACCCAATTCAACCTTGGATCTCTTAAGTCAATGGAAATAAACTAGGGATGATTTTGGCCCATCATGCCTATGATAAAATCAAAGGCATTTATGGTATGCAAAATGATCTACAGCTAATGGAGACCTGGGGCCATATCACGGAACGATCACAGTTTTTTTGCAGTGTTTTCAATTACTTGTGATAGGGTAGGGTGTTCAGAATGGAGAGTTCGGATCAGCTTTGAAGGACATCTGAAAATGCACCCACGTATTTGCAAACATATCTATTACCATAAAAAACCCTCCCAGATTCACATACAAAACAATAATTAAGTATTCCAAAAAAACCCTATCATTATCAAATGGATACTCTCGCAAATCACACAGATACATTTGTGAAGGCCCTTTTGAACATGGGGTCCTGCAAGAACATATGCACACAAAAGAGATGAGTAAATGACTGACAAATTCTTAATTCTCTTATTTTGCATTGTGATACTAAGGATATTTAACAATTCATAATTATATGTAGTACATCTTGAAAACAAGATGGTTGGGTGCCCAGTTAGAGTTTTGTAACACAGAATTTAACATGACTGAATATGCTGACCTGGATGTTCATTGTAACTGTTACATGTGGTGAGAGATAATGAATAAGTGACTTGTAACAGTGAGCTCTTGCAATCAGTGAGCCTAATTTTGTACTCATTTACAGCCGAGGAATGGTGTGTGTGTGTGTTTCTTACTGAAGAATTGGATCCTACGTATTTTGAAATGCTTGATGTGGGATAATATATGAATGGAGTATAATGCAAACTGACATATCCTAGTGAGTCTGGTGTATGTATTCTATTCACTAAGATATATACACCAGACCACATTGTTTTATATATATTAGAATGGAAGTGACTAAAAAAACCTTCTAATACTGCTGAACAGAAATGTTTCACAACTTAGAACAATCAGATACTGTACAGCAGTTTGAAAGGGTTTTACGCTAACATTTTATCTAAAACTACATCACTTTCTTTTTTAAAACCGGTGTTTACATTTTTCCTACCACTGGCTCAGGTGCAAAACCTAGCACAGTGGAAGGTGACTTCAGGTGCTAAATCAACATTGACATCATGTGCCATTCAGAAAGTTGGGAATGGGTGACATCCACCTTGATTGCATTGGCCTTGTTAGCACTACAAAAGTAATTTCCCCTCTGATATTCACCCCATCTTGTCAACTGTTGAGAATAGGCCACTTCCACCTTAATTGAATTGGCCTCGTTAGCACTGTCCCCACCCCCCTTGTTAAGGCAACTCCCAACTTTTCATGTGCTGTAATATAAAGACTAATAACTGTATTTTTCACTCCATGCATCTGATGAAGTGGGTCTTAGCCCATGAAAGCTTATGCCCAAATAAATTTGTTAGTCTCTAAGGTGCCACAAGGACTCCTCGTTAAAGCAGATGTGGCTTTCTCTTCTTTAAAACACTTTCCTAGGCAGCTTCAGATATCTGTGAAACTCATTCACTGAAGTGGGGGTGAAGTGAAATGGGGTGATTTAGCCCTCACATGTCCATAGAGAGTGGATAAATTTATCTATCATCCATGCTACTCATCTTGACAGTCCACGTTTCTTTCTTAGTGATAAACTTATGACAATTCCTTGCTTTGTTGAATCTGTTTGAAGAATGGGGCTATGTGATCAGACTGATTAATGCTAGAATGGGACTGTGGAGAAGACCCACCTAGAGAGTTGCAGAGTTTCAGGAACTGTTTTCTACCAGTCAAATTCTATATACTGTTACCTATAAGAGTGGCGGTGAAAAAGAGAGGTCATCAAAATGAGGCTTCTACAGTTCCAAGAATTACTACAGATCCATCCATGAAGAGAGAACGCACTGATACTTAATCATAGTGAACTCAATGGGTATGCATATGGATATCATATGTACAGCCTTAAAAAATACATTGTAAATCAGCATGACATGGAAATGTAAGTGCTACTCTTAAACTTTTCCAAAAAAATTCAGGAGGATAAGCTGAAACAGCAAGAGAACAGAAATAATTTATACATGTCTATGTAGAATTACACTGTATATTAACAGAGCACATTCTGTAAAAAACAGTGTCTTAGACACAGCTCTTCACATTATAACCATGCTACTAATAAACAGTAAGCTATTCTTAAAGAAACATGCACATAATTCATATGTTTTCTTCCCCATCTTGCACCAGTTTTTTCCCATATTTATTTTTCTATATTTAGAGTATTACCATTTCAAAATATGAGCTATTACAACATCATATGTCTCACTGAATTTATCTATGGCATGTGTAGCCATCAAATTTCATTTAAAATTGGCTAAAAGGCGGGAGGAGTAATATTTGCAAGGGAAATGGTATGGAGATTTTTGTCCTTATCCTGTGCTTTGCCTTTGCTGTGGTGTATTTAGATATTTGGATATTTAGATCTCATAAATACAAGCATATTAGTGTCCAAACCCAGATGCTGACTCTTTCTGGAAATCTGGCCATGTGCCAGAGTGTTCTTCATTTTTCTTAGGTTTTTCCAGCGTATGTACATTTTCTTCTATATAGGCTCAAACATTAGCGCACTGGAAGTCGATATTCACAAAAAAATGCAGCATGATAGTAAAAAGAGCAACAACTTTGTTAAAAGTAAGATGCAACATCAACTGCATAAGTTATAAATCCACTTTCTTTTAGTATAATGTGACCTTAGCACTACTGCATTCTGTTTTTCTTCTCTGAGGTGTTGTTGACACACTCAGCACCATCTTCAAAAGCACAGTATGCCTTTGTGTGGTATAAAACCAGTAGGATTCCAATTTTGCCATCAATCATATTTAATAGCACATTCTATTAATGCAATTTTGTTATTGAAGATTCCAAATCTATTCAGTGGATTGCATAAGACAATTATGGTTTTTGTTACATGCATGCAATCATATATCTTTTTAAATTAGAGCAATTAAACATGGTCATTATCAATAGTAGATTATAAAATATTCATTAAATCACAGGTGATATGGCATTCTTTGGCTTTGAAATAAATGACAGAATAAAATAATGAGATTTATTTTAATTATTTCATTTTTAAATATATATTTATATATAAAGATATGCTTAATGGAAAACATTTCTGAGGTTGGGAAGTCTCACTTATCCCTTTTATTTATGCAGTGTCTGGATTTTGCAGATATCTGATTAACAAACACCTCCCAACATCGTACAATCTGAAGATCTGTAATAGACTTTTGCCAGCAATGAGGAAGTTCTCCATGTTTTTCTATAAAAACCTCATGTAGACCATTTGCAACTTTTGACCAGCAATTTTAAGGGTTCTGGATTCATTTGACCCAATTCATTAATGTGAACAAATTGTACATATTTTATAACAATATCATTCCAACGTTTCCTGTTGTTACACGTTAATAACTGTTCTTGAGGAATGGTGTAGCAGCCCTGATGACCTGATAAGAACTATAATGTGAATACTAAATTGAGAACACAGAAAACTTATAGGCAGCAAGACACTATTGGAAGAAAGATATACAAAGCATCTGGATTATTTTCATTAGAAGCTTTTAAGTGGTCAAGGTGGAATTTAGTGATGTTGAAAGAATTAGAATAGTTATTGGTGTTTTTTATTATATTTCACGTGTATACTCAGACACTTATTTTTATAATTATATAGTGAATATCATATACACCTCTACTTACTTTTTAATGGTAACCATTCATTACTCTAGGTTACAGCTGGAGACAGCTCGATTGGCTGTGTGAGCACGAAGCAATGTGGGCCGGTGAATTTCACTTTCACTGAACACCATATGCATGCCAACTAGGACGTGAAAATGGTGTGCAATAAAAGCCATGGTACAACTTCGCTGCTTTTCAGAATATGTAATACCTAACAGTATTAGGTGAATAACTTGATCCCTTGAATATTTGAAGATAATTACTATTCTCCAATGACTGGTTGTCTGGATATTTTAGATATTTGTTTTGTGGTGACGCATACAGTTCATAATTAAAGACTTAAAGGAAGACAAAGGAAGGCTTCAGGAGATTTTGCATGTAGCATGTCGTGTGTAATAATAACAAGCAATAAAGAATGTAAAAATGACAGTATTATTCAATAGAAGGCATTTTAATATACATTTCATATTCATAGTTCCTAAAATGCTCAGTGTTGAACAACAGAAAAAGGAAAGTGTGCAAGCACAACGCCATTTAATTATTCCTTGTAGATAAGAAAACCATCAGTGCTCTTAGGAAGAAAAGCAAGATTTAGGACCAAAACTGTGCCCTTACACACATAGAGGACATTAGACTTGGAGGTTCCCATCATTGAGTTCTCTGCTTTCATTCTTTGAGAGGTATGGGTAGGGTCAACACCCCACCTCCAGAACCCTCTTTCAAACAGCAGTAACCTACAAAGGCATGCACTTCAGAGACCTGAGGCTGTGATAAGTTTCTCTGGAGAACATTGCGCAGCCATTGAAGAGGGGAATGATGTGCATTCTGCCCAACCCTGACTCTAGCCCTCATCTACCTCCTCCAGCCAGCTCACTGCCCCCGGATGGATTCTGGACATGCAGAAAACTTGACAGAGTTTGGAGAACGAGGGAAACTGATTCAGCTGAAGCTTCATTTCCATGAAATTGACACATGGAGCATCCTCTCTACACATGCTGAAGAGGGACACAGTCAGGCCTATAGATGAGTGCATTGGTCACGTTCTTCTAATGCCAGTTCTACTATCACTCCAGTCTGTTCTCAAAATCATTTAATTGTAATTTGAAAGAAAAAAAAGGAGTGGACTAATTTTAGAATAAAACTATAGACAGATCATTTACACTTTAAAACTTTCACAAGCAATAGTATACGCAACGCTGTTGCGTGTGAAGAGAAAAGGAGCCAGCAATAATGAGCGCTAGCTTTTACAAAAAGTTTGCTGCAACTCGCAATACATATTCTAAATACTCATTTTGGCAGTGAACCTTTGATGGAGGCTGAAATTCAGAATACTAGATCTCTATGCAATTTTATTATTTTTAATAAAAAACCAGTTTGGTTGTTTTTAAGTATGAGAGAGCACAGCAAATACATAAGTCAAAATTTCTGATTGCTTTTGTGCTCATTCAAATGTGTTTTTATGTAATTAAATAAAAGTTGGCAACTCTTTTATTTCAATACTGTGGGATAGTACCTTTGTGCTTGGAAAAGCTTTACTATCCATGCACAATGCCTACTTTTCATACAGCTTATACACAATGCAACATAAATAAACTAACATCTGCTTAGTCTTCAGTTAGGCTAATTTCTGCTCCTCCCTACACCAAAAGAAATCCATCAAAATACGCCCATTCTTGCTCCTTCTACCAACTCAAAACCCTTACATGAATGTATAACTTATCTACCTCTTGCTTCCCTTTTCTCCTGCTACTAGGTTCTTTTCTTCACTCCTTCTGGAACTGCACTAAGTAATGGCAAAGTAATTAATTGCGCTTCATTTAGTCCCATCTAGGTTCAAGATAAGAATATGCTTTAATGATATACTGGGTCAGGGCCTTAACTCTCAATCTCACCACCACTGTAGTTGACACCTGTTGGGCTTCCCATTCTATCTGATATGCTACTATACATTTTTTTCATGTTAAACTGTGGAAGATATTGTAAGATTTTCCTATAGACATATCAAGGTCGGCAGATGTGACCTTGCAGTACAGTAGCTCCTTAGGCCTGGTCTACACGGGGGTTTGGGGGAGAGAACGATCTAAGTTAAGCAACTTCAGCTACGTGAATAATGTAGCTGAAGTCGAAGTACTTAGATCTACTTACTGTGGTGTCTTCACTACGGTGAGTCAACTGCTGCCACTCCCCCGTCGACTCTGCCTGCGCTCTTGCCAAGCTGAAGTACAGGAGTCGACGGGACAGCACTCAGGGATCAATTTATCGCATCTAGACTAGATGAGATAAATTGATCCCCACTGGATCGATCGCTGCATGCCCATCCAATGCTAGTGAAGACATACCCTTAGATTGGAAAGAGGTGTTAGAGATTGTTCAATGAAACACCTGCAACTTCTGACATTACACAGATATCCCCCTTGATAACGAGGACTCACAATAAAATGCTTCACATTCTGATGTAGGATGTCAGACATAGCAGGCATCTATTCAGAAGGGAAATTTAGGGCAAGATCCTATAGGAACCTTGAAGAAGATTAAGGGAGAGTACTGCCACCAGCTGATCACAGTGCTTTGTTACTTACAAACCTAAGAAGCGCAGTAAGATGAGGACAGAAGAAGCTACAGACTGGCAACAACATACAGCTCAACATACAGGCATTAAGAAGCTGGATGTGAAATGCAGTCCTTAATATTCCATGCATCTTGCAGTATGAAAATATCTTTTATACAAGAACTCAGTTTTCTTCAATGGAATTCAACCTGCATCGCAAAATATCCTAATGAGCCAGTGGATGTGTAAAGCTTGAGGACAGTGTTTTCTTAGCTCACTGAATAAAATATAGATTTTTCCACTTGCAAATAGCAGAATACAATATGTTTATACATTTGGGGCCTGATCCTCAACTGGTGTAATTTGGCATAACTCTATTGACCTCAGAGTTACGCTGATTCATTGCAATTCAAATTCTGGCTCTAGAGATCTACCTGGAAATCAAAGATAAACATAAAATAGAAAGGAAACATTTGAGTGTAATGACATTTAACTGTGTCACTGTTTGGCGATTGATAAAAGAAAGATAATCCACATTTCTGAGAGCGCAAGCTGCCCTCATAGTTGCCCCTGCTATCTGTCTCTGAGAAGTGCAGCTCTTAAGTACACTAAAGTGAGTTGGTTAACAGCAGAAATAGCTGATACTAAAAACTGCCTATTTACATTCACATGACTGCATGTACAACCTTATCTGGGCCTTATCTTTACCTTGTTGTGCCCACATTTCCCCTAATCACTACCAGTGGTCAAGTTTAGAAACATTCTAGAGATTTAGAAATGTTTACTGGGACTCTTTTCTATATCACTTCACTGTAAAGCCATAAGTCCAAATCTGCAGGCTTCTTAGATTCATAGACTTTAAGGTCAGAAGCGACCAATATGATCATCTAGTCTGACCTCCTGCACAAAGCAGGCCACAGAATCCTACCCATCCACTTCTATAACAAACTCCTAACCTATGTCTGAGTTACTGAAGTCTTCAAATTGTGGTTTGAAGAACTCAAGCTGCGGAGTATTCACCAGCCCCAAGCTGCAGAAGGAAGGCGAAAAACCTCCAGGGCGCTCTTGCCAATCTGCCCTGGAGGAAAATTCCTTCCCGACCGGGGACGGTACAAATAAATGGCAATCAGCTAAAAACCTGGGTCACACATGGGCATGTGAGCAAGACTCACCAGCCAGGCACCCAGGAAAGAATTCTCTGCAGTAACTCAGATCCCACCCCATCTAACATCCCATCACAGACCACTGGGCATACTTACCTGCTGATAATCAAAGATCAATTGCCAAAATTAAGCTATCCCATCATACCATCCCTTCCATAATCTTATCAAGCTTAGTCTTAAAACCAGATATGTCTTTTGCCCCCACTACTCCCCTTGGAAGGCTGTTCCAGAACTTCACTCCTCTAATGGTTAGAAATACAGCTAATCCATTTTTACAATAGTTTAAAAGAGAAATCTCTAAAACAGCTCTTTTGTGCATAACAATGAGTCAAATTTAGAAACCTTCCAGGGCTAGAACACATGCTGTGTGATTCCCATCTCCACCACCAATTGGAGTACTGAGTATCTCCCTCCCATTTTTAGTCCTGAATATTTGGGAAACATTAGACCTTTAACCTCTCTCTGGTAAAGGACTGACTATACTGCTGTCCTCAATCCTAGGCACACGTGTGGTTTTGAGGGGACAACAGGGAGAAATTCTACATCTGAGAGGAAAAAGGGAAAGATTTTTATGGAAGCTGATGTCTGTCTGAAGCTGATCAGGGGTTTGGAATGACAGAAGTACCCCTAGCAGAGGGGCGATTAGTACACAAGGTGACAGTCAAAGGCATTTGTACAGGTAACATCAGTAAAGACAATGAATGATATAACGTGGAGCTACTGGGGTGGCAGTAAAGGTGAGAAGGAATGGCCCTTTCTATGCAAGGATCTCTAAGCACTTTAGAATCATTAATACTTCCAGCACAATTATTGACGGATATACTGGTAAATTCACTCCACTGTACATGTGTGTAAACTAATGAGGCCATACAAACAAGCCCAAGACAGGTCTGTGAATGGAACCCACAATCCCCAGTTACCAGCACCTCTAATTACTAAACCCCTTTTATATAACAAAAATACAATGTTCATTATCACAAAAAACCTCAGAACTATGTGCTCTTCCTATATAATAAATTTAGGATATCAAGAAGGTGAAACAAAAAGCAAATGAATCAATCACATACATTAATGGATGTTTCAAATCAATTTAACCTGGTTTGTAATACATTTTCTTAATGACAAATCAATGTCAAAAATAATGAAAGAACTAATGATTCTGTGTGTTTTTCCAAAGTCTCAATTGTTAGGTATGGTTGTATTGTCTGCTAGACCTGGCACTATCTATTGGGTCCAAAAAGCTATATTAGAAATAGGATTCCAAAGTTCTCATGCTTTTCAGTACAAAGTATACAGAACTTTCTCCTCTCACAAATTTTGAGAGCCGTGAGAGAAAGAACTGCTTAAGATGCTCCCTTCAACCCTTGCTTTCTCCCCACCAAAAAAAGCAGGTTAGATTATGTTATTTTTAACTTTGCTTGAGTTATTTTTAACTTTGCAAACTGAACATTACACATTTGATCTCATTTGGGTGGCTACTATTGATATAATTTTGTTAGTGTGTCTTCTAAGTTCTCTCCCCTTTGAGACTCCACATCTTAAAGATACTGTTCAATGGTCTGGCAGTATAAGGGCTTAAAGAAGGCACAAATTACTTTTACATACTATTAGTATTTATTTCTATTACATATGCTGTACTAATATATAGAAAAGAGACAGTCCCTGCCCCAAAGAGCTTAAATTTTTAAGTGGAAGATGAGACAACAGGTGGATATAATAAAGAGCCAGATAGAGCATAAGGTAACAAAGGTCACGGCATACCAGCTACCTAACCATTTTTTGTAGACACCACGACAGAGAAGAGTTTTAAGGTGAAATTTGAAGAAGACAATAAGTTGGCTTTATGCAGCACTCCTCCCATGATAAAGGGATGGACTGGTACAAGGTGGAAAAAGTGCTTGATTTTTTTTTTTAAATAGTCAACATTTGCAAAATGAAGATAGGAAATGGAATTTCAGTACTGTCTAAGAGAGGGTAAAGTGGAGATAAGCCATAAAAGGACCTTAAAAGTAAAGACAAGTAGTTTGTGTCTGATGCATAACAGGGGAAGTGTGAGTAGGGGGAAGGAAAGAGACTTATTTGGCTGAGGCCAGGAAAATGTTGTTTACAGCAGCATTTTGAATGAATAAGAAGTGTAAAATGGGATTGTCAAGGCCAGAATGGAGGAAGTTGCAGTGGTGCGATATGATATGAATAGGACCTGACGAGAGATTTATAATGACATACGATGCATTTCTTTATTAAACAAGCTTTGTTGGTACCACGCTATAGTGTTATATACTGGGTACTCAAGGAACATATTATTGCTGCAACTAGAATGAAGAACTACGGTATTGATAAAACTGGTTCAAACATTGCTAAAACACATTTATATACTATAACAATTGAAAAATTTTAGTTTATAAGAACGCTTTTCAAGTAAGCTGCTAATATACAAAGAAAAATCACAAACTCTCAAAGATATGCAGATTAGAGATACATTTATACAGAGGCAAAAATGGATCTGTTTAAACTTTTGTCTTTGTTCACAGCAAAATAATATATAAAGGGCAGTCAATCATTTAAAGAAAAACATTTGCCCAAAGAATATTTCTATTTTGAATTAAATCATAATGAAAAGGTGCCCCATTCCTTAGTACACAAATTATATACTGTTATACCAAGATTCAAAATGATTAAATTAGAGTGAGGCTGAAATACAATCTAGATTTGTAATTCCATCAAAATCAACAAGTTTATGCGCAGCATTTGGACCACTTTTGATTGGTGTCTTGACGACTCATTCTTGTGATAAATTCCTTTTTTTAAAAATGTGCTTTTAAGGGGCTGATGGCACCGTCTAGCACTAAACATAATGCATGGCAATATGCATTACCAAGCTTTGCTTATATATTGTACCTCAAATCTATTTTGCAATACCAGTTTCTTTTCCACTGCTGAGACTTTTTTGGACACCGATAAAAATGGTGAACTGTTACAGATTTGTGAAGAGGCTTAATGTCCATCCACAGGGGGCTATGCTAAGGTTAGCAAGCTAATTTCAATTGTGATCCAAGACAGACTTTTGAACTCATGTCTTCAGAGGTGAAGAACCAGGGTATTAAACTTAAATCACTCAAAGCTTCCTTGCCAACATAATGAATGTTTTTAATAAGATCGACAGCCCTGTTGAGGAAACTGTTCAAAAAGCACCCAAACCATTCCTTTAACGTTTAAAACTTGATAAAATATTTACAGTACCAGAAGACTGATAAAATATAATAAGCTTCTGCCTTTCACTTGATAGCATCAAATTATATTAACTGTAGCCTATGAAAGTTAATGACAATCTTTACTATTAGAAACATTTTCATGTTTAAAAGATTAACTGTTTTAAGTATTTTCAATGTGCACATATATGTCCATCGTAAACAGGAAGGAAATACAACAGTACTGAAAAAGCAAAGGGTTTTTATCCTCACCAATTCTTTTTTTAAAAAAAGATTGTGTGGCATTGTAGGATTCCACGGACCCAATCCCACTATAGAACACCCAAATGACTTCCGTGGGAATTTTGGATGACTATCCTAACATATGATTAGGCCCTAGTTGTCAGTTCTGCCCTAAGATATACGCATACAATTCCTATTGCTGCCCGTGGGATCTGAAAGGCAAAATTCCAATCTTAAGTGAGTTTCAGTCTTCAATTTTTATTATTTCTTTATATTACAGTAGCGCTTGAAGGGCCCCAACCAAGATCAAGGCTCCATTATGCTAGGCACCGTACGGGGCTCATTTTGTGACCTTGAGTAAGTCATTAACCTCCTTGTGCCTCAATCTCTCAAGCTGTAGAATTAGTTGAATGAAAAACAGATGCTGCCTCAAAGGTGAGCTCTCCTGGGCAAATAAATTAAATAAACAAATACTTTAAATTTTACTGGCAAATAGCTCTTCTGTATCTTCTTCAAGCCAGTAATTACAGTATTTTGATTTTCTAGCGTAGTTCTAAAACTTGAGTACGGATGAGGATTCATGTGAAGAAAGACTGTTGCTAGCCATCCTTTTACATACAGCACGGCAAGGCAAGCAACCGCTCTTCATGAGTTCCACTCCTTCACTGTAGTCTTCAATGTCACACACTTGGTTACAATTTACCATCTGCACAATGTATGTTAATAGCTAACTGCTAGTATTCAAACATACAAAAAACCCCACATCCATCTGCCATGTAGTTCAGCCACACATAACTCAATCCCACCTTTAGACATAACAACTGCTGTTTAGTCACAGGCTGACAATGAAGTTAAATGATTGATGACATGTGTGGCTACCATCTAACACTCAACCAAATGCGCTCTTAGCATTTAGTCTTCACCTGTTCCTGGCATAAAACAAAATGGGCTTTTTCAAAGTAATTATTTGTAAAGAAAAAAAAACAAAGTTTGACACTTCAGCCAAAGCTCACAACTCTAGTGTCTTCAAGTAACCACCAGCAAAATGGTAGCGTTGTTTCTCTTTCCCAGGGCTTATTTTCAGTCATCCACTTACATGAATTGCATTTTCTTTATATGTATGTAAGAGGAACAAATACCAACATGAAAAGAAAATTCTGGTTGGCACATGATATAGTTTGCAAATAATTTAGCAAATGTCTCAGTGCATCATAAACTCATACTTTTAAATGGTTCAGTTTCTAGCAGTAAAATAAAAAGCCTCCATTATAGTAATCATTACTAGACGCCTATTATTGATACAAACCAACCAACATTCTAACTCCTTGGAATTAAATAACATCTCTCTAAGATTTCAATCCATTCTTGGAAAGCAATCAAAGGCCTCTCTTCCATAAGATTGTTGTTTATAAAAAAGCATTTGATTGTTGCATTGAAGTGTGCACTCTATGTGTAAAAAGGTGTTTATGGGGTTTAGTATAGTATAGTTAATACCCAAGCAATACCAAGCCCTTTCATAATAGAGAACCCTTACTGAGAGGATATATATTGTACTTTTCTTCAAGTACACAACATGCACTTACATTGACCGGTGGTCTATAATATAAATCTGAGCTGAATTAGTTTCAAGCTCACAGCTCTGTCCTGCCCCCATTAAGAACAGTAGAACTTTTGTACTTTGTTCAAAATAAACAGCAGTGTTTCAGAAATGCATGCCTACAGTATTTCTCTACAATGTACTGTAACAGCAGCATTGTATTTACACTATCCTACAAAAATCAGGAAACAACATATGTTGTGTGGGAGGAATACCTTTTTTACTTGAATATCTGTGACCAAACAGAAAGTGCATGGGAGTGCAGAGAGACTCACAGGAACAACCCTCCCCACAGAGAGAGAGAGAGAGAGAGAGTGTAAAATTGATATACAGTTAAGTCAGTGAAGTTATACAAGGGATGAATTTAGCCTACACTATTTATGTATTCAAACCTTGACTTGGCAAAGTACCTACATATGTGCATAACTTCAAGCACGTGAGTAGCCCAACTGAAGTCAATGGGAAATGTAAGGGCGCAAGCCTAAGGGCAGAATGTGGTCCTATTTATTTATTCCAATGGGAGGGAGGAGGGGACAAGGGTTTCAGTGTGTGGAGGAAGGAAAGAAAGTTGTTCCCAAAACTGAAAGCATAAGCAGCCAAACTGGGAACAATTCATGCAAGATTTGACCCATGGTGGGATTTTCAAAAGCACCTAAATGACTTAGGAGTCCAAATCCCATTGAAAGCCAATGTGAGCTGATCTCTAAAGTCATTTAGGCACTTTTAAAATCCCATCCTGGGCCAACGCTTGCATGAATTGTTCCCCTTCAGTATTTATAAAATTACTTAACTTTTGCAAGCAATCACCCTACTCTTACGCTAGCTCGGTTATGTGTAGGCAAATAGGCCATGGATTTCCAATCACTCTATCACTATAGCCCTGACTCTGCAGAGCACTTAAGCACATGCCCTCACTTTAATAATGAGCAGTCCCATTGAATCCATTGGGACTATGTACATATTTAAGATTTAACACAACTGCTTTGCTGAATTAGATCCTATTTCAGAAGAGACTGACCATTTCTTCACACAGTTAACTTGCAATTTTTATCCTTTGCACCTGTGTGCACATTTTGTAGCAAATATGTATATATGAGAGACTGAGATAGTACTTATCTGTTGCTGTAGATCACATAATTGGAAAATACTCACACATTCAAATAAAATGAAAAAAACTTGATGAAAGAGAATAAGGGCTCCAACCACTGTAGCGTCCTGTCTCTCACAGACACTTTAAGCCATTTAAGCTCATTCACTGACCCAACCTGAGTTACAGAAGCACTGTAGCTGTTTCATGACCACTTACTGCAGTCTGTACACAGGCAAAACTTCCACTTACTTGTTCTTCAGAGAACACCGCATACGTAACAAAGAATGTCTGTACTGAATGGCACTAGATGCTTCTGGGAAGTAGTGCAGAGTATATGTATATTTATACTTATTGTTGCAGAAACCAAACCAAACAAATGCAATATACAAAATATAAATCAATATTTGGATGAACAGAGGGCCAAATAAAATGGATAAGCAAGTATAAACTGACTCACCTTCCAACAATTAAGTCAAAGTGAAATACAGCGTTAACATCTAATTACAAGAAAAAACTGTGAAGTATGTTATAAAGTCAAGTGTTTGCACAGAAACATTTTTGCTAGAAAGCAAAGTGGTAGCTCATTTGCATGTTTCTTTTTGTTAGCACACAAAGGAGTCAAACTGCTAAAATTAAGATAGCAAGTTGTTTGAAAACCTCATTTTTAAGCAGAATAAATTAGGTTGAAAGCAGTGATTTTATATATTCCTGATATTCGGATTGTGCATCTGAAGTAAATGTCTGTCTGAAAAACAGTTCCGATCCATTAAATGTTCATTTTGATTTGCAATGGACTCTTCCGATTTGGGGCTTGATCATCAAGGTGATAAACATGCTGGCCCTGATCCAGCAAAGCCCTTAAGCATATTGTTTACTTTAAATATGTAAGTAGTTAAGCAAGTGCTTAAGTGCCTTGCTGGGTAGGGTCCAGAGTATCCAGCACCTTACCCAAAAGCAGCCCAAGCCCAAAACAAAAGGAAAGTCCTCAAAGTAAGCTGCTTCCATGCTTTTACAAATTATTATATTTCCTTCTGCACGCATGTGTCGATAGTTTACACCGCTCTGCCATGGTGTGAGAATGCCAAACAAGAGGTGAACCATGAACCTCCCCTGCTCAAAAGTGAAAATGTGTGAATACTATGATGTGATTCATCTGGCTGAATTTTCAAAGTGGAGCAGGGTAGTTAGCTACACATCTTCCATTAACGTGGATGGCAGACAGGTGGCTCAGTCTCCCGCCCTGTTTTAAAAACCTGAACCATAGTAGTTCTCCTCTCAGACTCTCAACACTTTTTAGAAGCATTAATTAGGACACAACACCCCTTTTAAGGACCGATCTTGCAATATTCAAACAGGCATGACTTTCACTGAAACCTAAGAGAGCTTTGCCTGCACAAGGACTGTGTATAATTCAGCCCCTCATAGGTAACTGCTAGAGATGGATGATTAGGCTGATCTGGATTTTGAATTATTTGTATGTGATGTGCATTCACTAACTATAGGGAACCCACACACACAAGTCATTCCCCCCGCCCTAATATTTTCTAAAAAATGCTGTAGGATCAGGTCTTCATAGGGTGACCAGACAGCAAGTGTGAAAAATCAGGAAAGGAGTTGGGGGCTAATTAGGGTGACCAGATGTCCCGATTTTATAGGGACAGTCCAGATTTTTGGATCTTTTTCTTATATAGGGTCGTATTCCCCCCTGCCCACACACACACAAACACATACCCTTGTCCCAATTTTTCACATTTGCTGTCTGGCCACCCTAAGGATAATAGGAGCCTATATAAGAAAAAGACCCAGAATTGGGACTGTCCCTATAAAATCGGGACATCTGGTCACCCTGGGTCTTCACAGGGCTATTGTGAAAACTAATTAAAATGTTCAAGAGCTTCCTTCACAACCTTCCTGTCCCCAATACCTATATAGCATCCTGGAAGTACCTCCAAGGAAGATGTAGCCTGATTTTGGGTATACTGATAATATTAATTTGGATAATATGGGAATTTAATTTATTAATTTTATTTTGATTTTAATAATATTAATAATTATTATCATCAATATGAATTAGTATGGGTTTTACTATCTGTTTGATCAGAAGATAAAACGCCAATCTGTTTGATCAGAAGATAAAAGTTCTTGTCCTTAATCAGGCTTCACAGAATTTATAAAAGACCCTCCGAGGTACGACAGGAAGCTCACACTGAGATAGACATAGCCTTACAGACTTTTTTAAATTAAAATTAATAATAGTAAGTAAATGGTAAAATAACCAGAGTTACAAAGTTACAATTGCATTACTGCTATTCAAAAGATACATATGATAATATAGTTTTATATGCAACAAAGCTTTGGTTAATATACTCACTCTTCCTTGATAACCTAGTGGTAAGAAACATCAGAATAGCCTTGAAGTTCAGGTTTCACAATTCTTGAGCGAGGGATGCAGTGCTTAGAAAATGCTAAGAGCTATCAAAGCTGACTAGGGTTTACTTGACTAACAAACTTAAATCAAAACCTAACAAACTAAGAATAAAACTTAGGGAAACCAGGCTTAGCCTAGTTCCTTTGAAACGTAAAGTTTAAGAAGAACAAGTACAGACTATGAATAATAGAAATCATCACAGATCGGTAGAATAGATAGAGTGAAGGAAGTAAGTAAGTGAGAATTAAGATGGAGTAAAGTGAGAACGGAGCACTCTATTGAAGTAGGTCACCTCTTTTTATAGGGCAAATGCTGGTAATCCTTCCTCTTATGCCCAAATTTCATTCCACACCCACAGAAGTGTTAGGGTACACTTACCCTATAGGCTAGTATGTATGTGCATATTGATGACAGGTATGTATGCACATCAGTCTCTAGTGGTGTACGTGTTAAGTCTGTGGGTACAATATTGAAAACCCTCCTATTCCATTCTCCATTGTCTATTGGTCTAAATACAAGGTCACGGACATAGGCGTGGGTACTCATCTATCTAGGTAGCAGGATACAGGTCAACTTTGCTTTCTGAGTAAAAGGTATTAATATAGATATGCTAACTTTGCCTTAGCTTAACATACAGGATATGACCTGTAGGTCTCTAGCATTACAGCCAAAAACTTACTTTAATATAAATTTATAAACCTATTAAAATAAACCAAATACTTAAACTATAAGAAAAGATATACACACATGTACATACACACACACAAGCAAGCAGGTTAGTCCTATAGGCTACAGAACTTCCAGGTTAGTCTTTGACCATTCCTATTCCTTCTTAAACATTGACAGCCCTTAAGGTATTTACATTAGCCCAGTGCACTCTAGGGTGGCTTTTGGTCCCATAAGTAAGGGGCCTGTACGAGAGCAGTACCACTGTCTGTGCTGAAGGATGAGGGCAAAGAAAGGCAAACTCTTCACTGGCCTGAAAGATTTCTGTGAGGCTAGAGTGTATGAGCCTACCATTAGGACTCTACCAGATTCATGGTCCATTTTGGTCAATTTCATGGTCATAGGATTTTTTATATCATAAATTTCCTGATTTCAGCTATTTAAATTTGGCCGTGAATTTGGTAGGGCTCTACCTATCATGCTACCCTAGAAAGACAGATGAGGGAGCTGTCTCTCTTCCCAACCACGCTGAAGATCTAGGAAGGAGCATAAAGCCCCACCTCCAGAAGACAGCTTCAGGAAAGTGAGGGAGGCCATAGATTTGTTGTGGGGGAAAGAAACATGAAAATCCCATATTGGATTAGGCCTGTGGTCCATCTAGTCCAGTACCCCATCTCCCGAGGTCACCAGTACCAGATGTTTCAAAAGAAGATGCAGGTGTGGTATCAGGGAGAGAAGACACATCGGGAAGGGGCAGGTTTCCAGAACTAGGAGGCCTCAGAAGCTAAGGTTTAAGTATTATCTGTGCATCTGAACATTAAGTCCTCCAAATATATTCACACACTTGGGAATGGGGATTTCCCTTAGGTCCAGCCTAGTGTAGGGCTCTCAGAATCCAAGGGGCAAGCAGTAGCGACAGACCCCTAGTTTTTATCCTTTTCACATTAGTCCTTATAAATTCATCCACATCTCTGAAGACACAGCTCCATCTGGATCTTAAGGTATGGGGGAATTCTACTTTGCCAGACCTCTTGAGGAAGCAGTAGGGAGTATTTGGACAAGCCAGTCAGACTTGACAACTCAAGAATGGTGAGGAGACCAGTCATCCAACTCCTGCAGGCTTTGGAATCTGTTGGGAGGAATAGTCAGAGGTGGGTCCAGCCTGTTTTCTCATGTCCCTATGTTATTTCCATTTGCCCCCTAACTCAGATTAATAAACTAAACAAAGTAAATAAACCTTGCTTCTTTCCATACTGCCTTACAGCACCTAGACGTCTTTCTGACTTGTGCCTTCAGCACTGTCTATACACAGTACACACTGCATGGCATCCATTTGTCACTTCCGTCTTCCCTCTGGTATCTTATTAGGTAGCACACATTAGCTTCCCACACTTGAAGCCAAACCAACACAAAGGCTAGCAGTTGTGAGCCCTTACCATTCCCTATGACCATCTAAAAAGCAAGCAAATCTTGGATTTCACCACGGAAATGACATTTATTAGAGGGATGTTTTCTAGCCTGTTAAATTCTTCCTAACTACCACTTTTATTTCATTTGGTCTTTTATTTTATCAAGAGGTTTCCAAACTACAGTTTTTCCTTTTCCAAAAAGAAAATCCCATGGAATCCCTTTGGAACAGATGGTACCTCTGGTACCTACCCTATATGCATATAAAATAAATACTTTAGTAATGTCAACATTGGGAGACAAAATCCCCCAAATGCATTAAAAAGTAAGCAGAAAATAAAAAATGCCACAGCACACTACAGAAAACAGACAAAAAGCTTGATTGACCCCTGCTAGAGAAAGAGGACACAAACTATATTCTCCATTGTCTCTAAGCAGTGGAATTCAGGGAAGGGAAGTGGTTTTTGGCTCTGGGGGTTTCACTGCAGATGCACCTAGAGAGTCCTGCTGGCAATGACTGCCTGAGGTGAGCAGGGAGATTGCTTAACTGCACCTGAGCATCATATTTCTAGCCCTATTTTGGGAGTGCTGTTTTGATCAAATGTAGGTCCCTTCTTGGCAGGTTTTCCACTGCCGGAGACCCAAATCAAAACACCAGGTGTCATAAGCCAAAAGATAAAGTGACTAAAATAAAAAGGGAGTGGGAAACAAGCAAGGATTAAATAAAAGTAAAACAGCAGGGGAAAAACAGATGTGCCTCAATCTTAAAAGGAAATGAAAGACTTAAGAATGAAACAAAAGAAACCGTGGTCAAGATAGGTAGGGCCCTGCAAATCTGCAGACATCCCTGGAAGATGTTTGCAGATCTCAGATCGGATGCAGATACAAATTTAGTATCCGCGCAGGGCTCTAAAGATAGCACTGTGTGTGCCATTATAGTTTAAATAGCATTAGAAGATGATGGCTTGAATTTCAAAATACCTTTTTACTTAAAAAGTAGCAGAGCAGTTGCAAACATTTCAATCACTAGCTTGGAGGAGTTTGTGCAGGAGTTGTATAAACCTGTCCTCAACATAAAGGGCAGGTTGCCTGCCTTGACTGTGACATAAGCCTGTACAAGATTTGGAGGGAGGGAGGAGAGGGAAAGAAAGGAAAGGACTATAGTGGAAAACTGATGGTGAGGGAACTGTAGCTTGGGGGGAACTAAAGTGAATATGCTACCCCGGGAGCTTCCTACTAGTCATGACTTCTTTAGCAACATTTATGATGGTTGGTGCTGTTCCATAAATGCAACCCTTCATCTGTGGGGAGCAGAGAAGGCAAGTAGGTTCAAACACACTTTTTCTGATTCTTTTCCGACACCCACTCGTTTTCCTTTGCATCTACTGCAGCTGGGAATACAGTCCCGTCTTTCCAATCTTGTGCATACAATTATGCACATTTGCAGCACTGCATACTACTAATAATGCAGTGAAGCTGGGGTGCTCAGGAAGAGAATGGTGCACATACTTATCATAACTTGATACTCAACATTTTCATCAACTGACCACTGTGTCATTCACCACACTGATGTTTCCCAGTGATGCTTGGGGAAGAGCTTGCAAATGAGTGCATTACCCAAGGTTGGCCTCAAGAGAAATCTACGCCATCTCAGGGAGTTTTATTATGACTTAATATTGGGGTTTGAGGTGTATGAAAACTTACTAAGACACAAATAAGGACGGTAAATCCTTGAAATCCTACCAGCAATGTAAGTATTAAAGCCTAATAAATTGTATCCGAAAAAAATCTGTTCATGTAGAGATTGAAGATTACACTATTTTATGTGACAAACCTGAGCTGAATAACAATTACTAACAAGTAAAGTCTAATTACATTTACAAAAAAAGTCTGTAAACAGTTAAAAATAATTCTGCAAAGACTTAGAATAAATGGACCAAATGACTTCACATGATTATATATATCCAATGCAGTACACAACTTAAGCCACATGTTTGTACAGGAGAATATATTAAACTCCATCTGTTTTAACCATTTTTAATGTTATAAATTAAGAAAACATCAAAAATGTCAGGAAACAACGAGCATTTCTTTGTTGTCTTTCAGCTCTATATTTATTAGACAAGTTTGTTATCAAACTATTCCTCCAAACATGAAAAGAACAGCAGGCCTTCTGGAAGGCCAGATGGCTGCTGCGGTTTCGAAACATACTCTGGAAGGGTTATACAGTTTACATTTTTCTTTTTCGTAAAGAATCATGCGGGATGCGGCATGGTTCTCACAGAAACAAAACTGCTGCAAAAGAGCCAAAGGGTAGGGGGAACTACTAGATGATATAAAAGGAAATTATCAGTGTCATTCAATCTAGGAGCCCTTCTTCCAAGGAAGGGGGGGAAGGGGAAGAAGTTAGCTGCAGGAAAATAGAAAAGTAATAAAGAGGAAGAGAAATAGAGGAGTAATGCTTTTAGAGTTGGTCAAAACATTTTCGATTAACTAAAATTTTGTTGAAATATGCTTTTTTCAAAGCGGTAACATTTCACAGACACAGCAGATTCAATGAAAACTGTCAAAATGGAGGAATGAAGGGAATGTGTCTTTCACCCTACAACCTGGTGATTAGGACACTATCCTGGGATGTGGGAGACCTAGGTTCAAGACGCTGGAGAGCACCCTCCCACTTTCCAGGCCGGAACCCTAACCATAAGCCCACACTCATCCGACCTTCCCAAACAGAAAAGCTCAGACGGCAATCCAAAAAAATGGACATTTTGACATAATTCTGGTTTTGGAAAAGTTTTTTTTTCTTTCCAATGTGGAATAAAAATACTTCAAACCCTCAGAAGTTGCCATGAAACTGCAATGTCTTTCTCCAGCTAGCTGTAGTCCCGAAATCTTTGAGGGAAGAGGCTTGCAGAAAGACTAAAGGTGTGGAAGAGAAAGAAGATGGAACAAAGAATGGATGGAACAAAGAAAATAACCACTCATAATTGTTCCCTGCCTTTGCTTCAAAGCCACTGATACCCTCAGAACTATTTTATGTCACTGAAGGATTTTTTCCCCTTAGAAAACTTGAATGATATTGCTGAATTTCTATCTCAAGGATTTTTTATGAAGTGAGGGCCTCCACAAATCATCAATATCAATATAATAATATTTTTTCTTTTTTTACAATTACAACTTGCCGTAC
>NC_133787.1:14298728-14518728 GCF_003597395.2 Chelonoidis abingdonii | reverse complement strand
CAGTGAAGTCATATAGAAAATTTGGTAAATTCATACATTGATTACCTATAAAGATTAAACTTCTCTTTATAAATTAAAGATTAAATTTGCAATGGTTATCCAGATTACTGAATTGCTAAGAGGATCAATGGATTTAATATTTTTCTTAATTCAGACTAGGGTAATTGCTTATTCTTCCTGAAACTAGTGGACAGGACTGGTATTGCCTCATTATCTTTCACAACAGCAGGAAGTTCAAATAGACAATACAAGTTGTTTTCCTGTAAGGGCTCTTTGACAATTGTGCAACCTACATTTTTATTCTGCCCTAATATTTGATTAAGAAATCTTAGATTAAGAAGAAAGATTTCAAGATATGGGTCCTTAATCTCTAAGCTTCTTAACATACTGGTGATTTCTTCAATGTATTAAAACAAACCACATAATACATTGCCCAATTTCAGTTGTGAAACTCTTTGCCATAATGTTCATTGTATTGTTACGCAGAGATGTTAGATACACACATTCATTTTTCAGTCCCATTTAATTATATCTTTTGTGTAGAACATTGTAGCAGACTCTTTAAATATGAGTCTGATGACAAGGTCCTTGCCCAATTAGGTCTGGACTGCATTTAAGTACAGTAAATGTTTGGAATTTACACTTCTAATAGTAAAATAATTAACTTGGTTTTCTCTAAAAAATGAAAATGTAGTATCTGCTAAACCTTCTTATAAAAAACTTGCTTTTGTGTTTTTAATTTCTATTGCATGATAAGCTACAGTAGGAACATTATCATAAAAAAGAAGAATACAAAGAAAAAAACAACTTTGGTTATAAAAAATAGTTCATTCCACATCACTATGAATAGGTTCCTGGAAAAACGGCAAAATTTTGGTTGCCTCCAATCTCTCAAACAAATCACAATAAATGCAGACTTAGACTCAGGTCAAATGTCTCCATAGCAACTTTTACCACTGCCTATATCAATACATCCATTAGCATTCATCCTGTTCATACCACATTAACTGTTCTGCTGACTCCTTTCTCTAGATCGGTTTCAGCGTTAACCTAACTGATACAGACTTAGCAATCAAGCCACAGTGGCAGAATCACTGATTTTAACAAGAAGATTTCCTGAAAAGAGTCTGCATGTCTCTAAAAGGCAGCAGAGTCTTCTCACAAGACGTGTGTCTTCTGGCCAGCATGTAGGAAGAGGTGAAGCCAAGGTTCCACTCATATCTCAAACATTCTTGCTCACTTGCAACCAGGTCAGAGTAAGCAGACGAGTTACATTGCTTGCTCCTACCTACCTAGAATTAAGCATCCATTTGGAAGAAAATTAATCTTTATTAAACTTAATGGGAGCTTAATACTGAATTAATTGCACATTTTTTTATTTACTCATTCAGCACTTTACAGTGCATCCATTGCCATGGCATGCGGGTTCAACTACGAAAAAAATCCTCATTTTTAATTATTTGTTAATTATTTAATTATTTCACCGCAGCATGGCAAGCTACTAGAGGGCATATCTCAGCTAAAAATAGAAAAAGAAACTGATTAAAATAGTTTCTTTCACATCACCAGAATTTTGGGGTATGTTTGTTTTTAAAACAAAGATGGGCCAAAGCTGGTACCCTGTATCCAGACACACCAACAACACAGGAGAAGTTTGGATCAAGAGCTTTTTCTATCATCCACGTGTAAATCTAAACCCACATCCACCTTACCAAAATGGAAGAAAAAAGTTACAGGTGAGCTTTAGGCTTCCCCTGAGTGGTGATTTTCTACCCGGGTTGTGGTTGCCCTCAATATTTTCCTTCTACCTGGCTGTTTGACCATCGAACTGAAGCAGTTCCACTCATGCTGCCATTTCATTGTCTAAGACAAAGCTTGCTGTCTATGAGACTTCTTCAGATTCAATAAATCATATTAGGAATCAACTAGGGGGACTGAAGTTAGCTGAAGCTCAGGGTATTCATTCACCTCATGCCCTGCTAGTTATAGGCTGTAATTAGGACATTCCAAACCACCATCATACAGCTGACCAGTCTTTATCCCAGAACTGTACAGTAACAAGAGACTTGTATAATTTAAACAGTCATATTAGTACAGCATACTCTAGCACCATCTAACTAACTTCTCAGGTAATTATTTCCACCACCTATTTATCTCTCTACGGAACAGCTACAGTACTTACCAAAAACAACAGAATGCTGAGATAACATACTGTTTCTGTGTCAAAGTCATAAATAGAGCTAAAAATTAAATACAATTCTGAATATATTTACAGTAACAATACAATAACCAGCATAATAAATGGAGCATTAGAAAGAAAATGGACATTAAGCTACAAATGACAACACTTCCCCTGGTTAGCTAAAACTAGCTCAGCCAGCGGAGAGACATGACCTATCCTGTATAACATAAAGCAGCATTAATCATGTCATACATTACAGTAACTTAGGCCTTTGCACATTAGTCCCGGTTGGGCAGGAATAACCAAGCAAGCTCCAGCCACTTCTGAACTATATCATCCTTTTGCATGGAGCCCATAAGAAGGTGTGGTGCGTGGGCACACAAGCCAAGGGCAAGCACAAAGAGCAGGTTCCCTTCATTGCACCTAACAGAAGCACAGTTCCCATTGATGGGACTGGGAGGGTTGGCGGAATAATTTGTGACATTCCTTTAAGAGGTGAAGCATGTTTCCCTCTCAGGTGTCCAGCCAGATACTCTGGCCAGAGAGTACAGGACTGGAGCCATAGCACTGCCTATTCCCTCCCCATCTGCTTCTGTGGAGATGGAAAGGAAACATTAGCACAGCTAAACAAGTGTGACAAAAGTCTGCATAAGAGGAAAGGAAACCTTACTCTTCCTATTCTCCCACACGCCCAGTAAAGTCTTGGTACAACCTAGGCTTCTATTAACAGCATTCAACTGGTGAATTTCGAGATTTGTCCATTTCTAAATAGGAGACACAAAGCAGAGCAAAATTTTTAAGACATTTTGGTGAATAATCGTGTGTGTGTGTGTGTGTATATAAATGTTGCCTGAATTTGGGCCTAAATATCCTCTTTGAAAACAATAATAATGCATTATTCTGTTGACAAGGGAGAAAAAAGCCACTAAGTACAATGACAAAGTCAGTTAGCATACTTAACATCTCCTTTTCAACTTCTGTGTTTGAGGTGTTAGCTTGGCTATCTTCAACTGGCATTGCTAGTGCATAAACACAAGTTCTCAGTAGGAACTACTTAATGCTCAGCACAACAGATTACCTGCATCATACAGTCTGGGACAAAAGAGACTGCCCCATCAGTGATTCTTCTCTGTCTTAGGCCACACACTTACCTTGATAATCTACATCTCTCAGGGGTGTGAAAAATTCCCACTCCCTACACTATAGTTATATCAATCTTAATCCTCCATGTAGGCAGCACTATGTTGGCGGGAGAGTGACTTCAAAGACACACTACAGGAGCACAGTTGCACCGATGCAAGTTTGTAGTGTAGACGTGCCCTTACACTAGAGCAAATCAACCAGTATAAAACTAGTGTAAAAGTGACGGGTATAAATTCCATACAATTCTTTTAAACACCTGACTGATAAAAACCCTCCTACCTATAAAACAGAAACCTTTGAGTTTGACAGTTTCAGTGATAATTTCTTTTAAGTGAAGATTTTGATCCAGGGAATAGGATACTATTGTTTTAAATGAGGGTATATTTAGACTGCCATTCTGTAGGAGCTAGATGTACTCAGAGGAAAATAAGATAACAAGATTAAATAACTGCAATAATGTGGCATACAAATAATGAGAGAGTCTAAATTTGCATTTAACAATCTAGGTAACACAGTATCTGCTTTTTGTGGCCACTGTACTATAAATGTGGAAGTCCCCAGGGGTCTTATAATAAGAGAAGAGAGAGGGAAGGAAAAAGAGAGACAAGCTTTCAAATGATCACTGCTGAATTGTGGTATGAGAAAAAAAATTTAATCTGCTCAGCACACTTACTCCTTATCATAGCGCGTCTTCAAAAGAGATTTAATTACTTAAGCTTGGATATATTTGTCAGTATATGGCATGTTACTATATTGGGATTAATGCTCTGAAGCATCTTCCCTTGTCACCTGAGATTTTCTCTGAATGATTCTCATGTATTACTAAACACCGTGTTTAGCATTTTAAGTCTTATGTAAGAGTCCTTCTGCTTCAGTATCCACAGAGCTTATGCTAAAAACAAGTGACCAGTTTAAATGACATTCCCAGGACCTTTGAGTGTAATTAGTTTTGCACCTTATCAGTGGTAGAGATTGTAGATGTAACAGAATGCGGAGTTTACCTACCCTAAGTACAAGTTCACAATTGAAGAAGATTGTGGGCATCTAACAGTACATCTCAGATTGTTAAATGTGTTTGAGCGATTTACTATCCATCTTTTTATTTACAAGTGGCTGCTATGATAGCTATATTACAACTTTTATCATTATAGACCCATATGACCCGTAGGAAAGAAAATAAAAAGAAAATTTCTAAACAACAGCAAGGCCAAAAAACCACTGAACAGTACCGATACTAATCCAGTATTCAGAATAGTACAGTTATTGTATGTGAAAACAGAAGGCAGCCTGGAGATGGCTTTCTTTGTGTTAAAGAATTTCACTGGGTAAATACAATTGATAGTTTCAAAGGTGGTGTCATTTATAAAAGGTAAAATAGTTTACTGCTGTTCAAAAGGAGTTTAATTTTAGGCTGGCGCACTCTAAGAATTGGCACACTGAATACAAAAATAAAGGGGGCCCAATTCCTTTACAGACCCCAGCATACTTTCAAGATTTCCCCACAATGAATGCTGTATTGTGAACTATTTAAAGATAATTAAGTACCACTTTGTTCAATGTTCCCATTTCCTAGGCAATGAAAACTGTGGCCCCAACACTGTAATCGGACCATTGCAAGCAGCCTCTGTCCCCATGCACAGCCACAGTGATTTCACCAGGGAATTTGCATGTGCCTGGGGACCAGCCATGCAAATCCAATGGCAAGATCAGGGCCAGTCTGAGTAATGAAGTAAATAGATACTGTACATGCAAGAATTTTTTTTTTTAAATAAATATGTCATTTTACTTTTGGCATGTCTTAACTCCTAGAGCAATAAGACACTCAGCCACAGAACACGATGAGATAAAACTCTTTTGTCCAAACGCTGGCAGAGTCATAAAGCTGCCTTTATTTCCAAAGTATGCAAATGGCATTAAAGTTAAGGTCACTGGGATATGTGGATTGATTCTATGTTTTACATGTCAAGAAGCAGCTTGGCATTCTGCAGAAAAAAAATAAAAACATTAATATTAAAAACCTCCTATGCTTATAAGCCAACTCGAACTGAATTCTCATTAAATACTCTACACTTTTGCGTATTTAACCATAGCAAGAGGTGAATACTGAACCACAGCATAATTTAGACACAGCACTGTCCATTTATCTGCCTTTCATCTAAGCAATGAATATTTCTTTAACCAAACAGGCTATGTTCTTTCCACCATTATCTACTTTTGAGCATAAGAGCTGGAACTAGGAGTGCTGCAGTGGCACTTCCCGGCTTGAAGTGGTTTCCACCATATACAGGGTTGCCCATTTGGTTCAATGGCTGTCAGCACCTCCACTATACAAATTGTTCCAGCACTCCTGCTTTTGAGGGACGTATACTGCCACTCTCAACTCACATGCATGGGATGCAAGAGTCAGAAGACCAGGTGTAGCTCCAGTGTGTGTTCGTGTGGGTGAGGCAGTTCTATACATACCTCAGGCTTTAGAGTATGGAACCGGTTGGGGCCCAGTAGATATTAATATACAGGGGTGTGATCAGTTTACAAATGACTCTGCACCAGAAAAAAACAGATGATGGGGGTGGGACAGAGTGACCAAGCAGCTGCTCCATGATTGCTTCATGGTCATCCTTCCAATCCCTTCAAAACTCCCATGTACAAAGCTCATTTTCTCAGGCAAGAGCAAGAAGATTTGGCCTTTGTTTACAGCAAGAGTAAATGGCACTTCAGTTCCTGAGTGACTCTGGTCCATGTGACTGCCATTGCACTAAAAGGTTTTCTGGTATTCAAACCTCCTTATGCTTGTAGGCTTTTCTTGCTACAGAAATAAGGTATTAAAGAACCAAGAACAAAATTCCTTCTAACACCATCCAGCTTGTAAAGTAACTCCCTGTAAAGAGCAAATCTAACATAGTAAATTGACCACTGGTATTTCAGCTTTCAGTGGCTAGGCGAGAGCCAGCTGCTTGGCAGGAAAATAAAGTATTCTGATAGACCCCCTTCAGCAGGGTGGGAGTTCGAAGATGATTAAATAACTGCCAAATGATTCTTTAGTGAGCAAGTAAGCCTTTTCTTTTAACTGATAAGTTTTACTTTGCAATAGAAGCTAAAGAAAGCATATATTGTACTGGGTTGAACCCTGCAAACTGTACTTAACATTTTAAGATGAATCATTAAAAGAAAAATATTGTGCTTTCCAAACAAGAGTCTCCATTTGTGATTAATTTATATTAATGAAATTAAGCACTGTTCCCCTAGTGCCAACTGAGAATTACTGTCTCTAAACATCAGCAGCACATTTCATGTCTGTTTGGTCCAAATTAGGTTTAGGGAACAAGACTGCAATAGCTGGCCTGGGAGATAGAAAGGCAAAAAGAACGCCAGTGTTCTGTCTGTGTCCAAAAGCTTTAATAAAGAGTAACACCTTTGCATTCAGTATATCAGAGTCTAGTTTCTTCTCTGCTGTGAGAGAATACTACTCTATCCACTGAAATTGTTTTTGCTATTGGAAGTATCACATTTGAGAGTCCCTCTAAGATCTTAATAACTAGTCTGCTCTAGGCTAAGCATATTAAAGAACCAACACTGACAGATAAAGTGCCAGCCAGCTACACTACCTGGAATTCTCAGACTATACAAGTCAGTTTAATTCATGGTGCTTCACTAATGCCAACTCACAGTGGGGAAAAAAGAGGTCACTATTAGGAACAAAGGACAGGGTACTACTGAAGAAAAAAGAACATTTTCTATCTATATTTTAAGGGCTTGGAGGAGGGGGTGCTCAGAATAATTATAGTAGCACTGAAGTAAATGAGCTTACTTTTAAATATCATCCTGATTCACAGATGCCACCCACTTAATTGCTTCTTTCATAAATTCTGCACGTTCTATACATCATGTGAAAACATCAAAAAAGGTTTTGCATGAAAAGCATTAAAAAAGGAATGTTATGTTGTAATGACTCACCTACTAAAGGTAAAGCCTCCCACTGCCTGTAACTAGAGCCAGGTTCATCATGTAGTCTCTAGGCAGATAATGTAGGTAGATGATACTTTGTGTGTGAAATAGCACAGATAAAATATTCTGTTGAGAATTGTCTTCTATTCCTGCTCTTAGATAAAATCGCCTTGTTGAATCCTAAGAATGAGGGCCATATTTAGCTCATAAAGACTTGAAACTACAAGACTGATTTCCGCCCTCCTGTAAATTCTGCAGAGGTCATAGCACCAGAAGAAACATGTGCTGCTAACTGGTGAAGATTCTTTATTATTATTTGCCGAATGAAAATCACTTCTGTGTTAACTAGCTATATCAAGGAGGAAAAAAACTTTATCTGGAGCAACCACTAAAAGAAGAGGTGGAAATCTGCCTCCCCGGAACTGCCCCTGAAGAAAGAGATGCTAAAACCTGCATTAGATGCACCACCTGTCTTTGCAGACTACAAAGAGGTCACCCTAACCAAGTTTAATAAAGCAGGAACAGCTTGTTAAACTTCAATGACAATTTTGAGAGCAGGACTCCTGAAAACTAGAACACGACAATACCTCGTAGCAGGTGATGGATAATTGCTGTGATTTTTGCCTGGGGTTGCTTGAAATTTTCTATCTGTATTATGTGCTTTATTTTGTTAAGAAATGGCTACATTCTTCTGAAATCCCCCTGGAGGAGTCACTCACATACCTGTGCCTAGGACACAATCAGAAGACTAATGCTAATGAATGCTTTTCTGAAGGTAAATTGTATATTAACACTATTTTCACCTGTGTTTAAAAAAAAAAAGTAATCCTAAAGCATTACTTCGATAAGAGGTGAAAAACCATTGTTAGGTGTAAAATGTTAGGGTCTGATTCTGTGAACAAGACTAGACTATAAAAGATGCCTAATTAACACCCATGTTTTGGATGCCACACTTTAAGAAATAAACCTGAAAAAGTCCAGAGGAGAGCAACAAAAATTATAAACGGTTTATAAAACTAGACTTATGAGGAAAGATTAAAAATACTGGACATGTTTAATTTTGACAAAAGACTGGGGGGGGGGACCTGTAACATCTTAACATATGTTAAGGGCTGTTATAAAGAGGATGGTGATTGTTACTAAAAACCTCCAGTGAGTAGGATTCCATAACCTCCCTTGGTAACCTGTTCAGGTACTTAACTATCCTTATTGTTAGAAAGTTGTTCCTAACATCTAACCTAAATTTCCCTTACTACAGGTTAAGCCAAATATTTTTTTGTTCGACCTTCAGTGTACATGGAGAACAGTTTGTAGAAACACCTGCCAGGGATGGTTTAGGTTTACTAGGTTCTGCCACAGTTCCTGGTGGCCGCGGTTTGCATCCACTGGTCTAGGTAATATTTAGAGGTCCCTTCCAGTCCCCCTTTTCTATGATTCTGTGTTCTCCCAATGACAATCAGTGGTCACCCTTACAGACGTGTGGGCAGCCTTTCTGGGCCATCTTCAGTCAATGTTGCTAATCCCTCTTGCTCCCTAAAGCTCAAATCATCCTACAAAAGATTTCACATTGTACAGATCCTCCACAGCAAGCATCAATGATGTAGTCAGATAGCCATTTTTGCTGACTAACACTGCTTTTTCTCTGGTCAATGGGTAAATTCTTGCTCTTTCACCAAGCTAATGATAAAAAATGTCCTGTTTTCACTGTGTGCGTATAGCATAGGGCACAGTTCTAACCAAGAATAATATGGTCACAGCAAAAAGAGACCTTCAAATAAGCAAATGTCCACTATTTCCCTACCTCACAGAGGAGGTGGTAAGTTAAATACATTTAAGACTATGAGGATCTCAGATACTGTAATATGACCCCCATTACAAGTTCCTAGAGGAATCTCTCATTAGGGGGATTTTCTTTTTGATGTGTAGCGTGTGTTTACTAAATGGTAAACCCTCACCATCACAGTCATGATTTACCTGACACTTGCTGAATGCCCAGCAGATAAATGTGGAGGACTCAGGCAGAAAAGACACCACAAATGCCAGTCAAAACTGTATTGAATTGGCCATAAACAGAACTCTGTGAATGAGAAAAAATGCCAATTTAAAAAAAAATTATAAAATAAGTGAATATCCAACAAATGTTACACAACCGTCTGTAGAGCCATCATCTTCCCATACCACTGATAACATTTTTGGTCTTCATTAGAGCAACACTTCATATGAGAGAATCAGCAGGAAGTGCTGGGGAAGCTGTCAGATATAGTAAAAGTCTGAGCATACCCTTCCTTTAACCATAAAGCATTATGCTCAGTTTCAACTACTGGTTTTGGCCCTTGTAACACCAAACGCTACCATTCAGAGAAAAATGACTCCCATCTTCCCAGACACTGCAATACGGGATACATGGAGCTTGATCTTCAGAAGTTGCTACGCACCTACAACTCCAAGTGAATCAACAGGAATTGTGGGTATTTGGCACCAATGAAAAAATCAAGCTCATGTTGTCTTCTGAGATAGCCAATATGGTATCATCATCCTCACAGGGGAAGTGTGTGAATAACTGTAAAAGGCAAGGCTAAAAGTAATGAGCTAATACTTGGACAAGAAGATGATCTCCCTAGGATACATGGACTTGAAAAGGTATCAAATAGTTTTTTCAAGATATTCTTCCCACTCATTAAATAGATGAAACCCAGGTGTCAATTTCCACTATTGTATGCAAAATTATTCCATGCTGGTACAGTCCTTATCTGAGAGGATACCTAAAATGGTATCCTTCATATGAAACAGCAAGTAAAAGCCTTTTGCATTTAGCCTTGTGAGAAGAGGCCCTGGATGGAGATTGGATGAGACCAGGAATTTTGGTTCAGGAATTTTGTAAGACTTTGAAGGGCAAATTTTATTGCAAGATGTCCTCAGCCATAGGGTTTAATAAAGTTCCACCTCCTTAAGGGTCAAATGGGATAAAATCTCTCCTCCATTTTCCCATCCTGCCATTGGAGTGAAATGTCAAAAATAGATACTACTGTTTTTCACTGTGTTTCAGCTTAACTTTTCACTATGTAATGTTTTGCTAGTGCTCAGGACAGGAGTCAGGCTGATCAGGAAAGAAAAAAACACTTTTAATAAATTCCAAAGCCCTCAAGTCTATCTCAGTTTGCTTAGACTTCTGGAAAATATCTAGGCATACTCAGCAGTTTACCATAAGCCTTATCTTTGCCATTCCCCACTAACATACTATCTTCTCATGTTCATAGTTACTTCTATGTTAATCACTTATCCAATACCTTGCCAATGAGTGGAGAGCCAGGTTTAACACACACAGGTGGAGCTCAGCATAGGAGGTAGTGTATGAGGAAGGACTGACATAGTTTTGCACTGCAGAGAGTTCACTGGGATGATATTTTACCATTTATTAGTGGTTCACCAAATACTAACTCTCTCCTAATAAAACTTCTCCACTGAACATATCTGTGGATCTTGCCTCCAGTTGACAGAATTTTCCGTTCATGACTCCGAAGACCCACACGAATATCAATATTTCACTCAAGGAATAATGAGCATTAAAAAAAAGAATTCTAAAGAATGAATCATGCAAATTTAACAGCAAACACAACCCTAAATATGTCCTGCAGGACTGCACAGACGATTTTCTGTTTTTTACGCTGAAATGTTGTAGTGCACCCTGCACACAAACAGTAATAAAAATCTATCACTTAATCATTTACATGTTGTGTAAAACAGCAGTCTCCTCTTAGTTAAGAGCTGCTTTATGTCGTTTTCATCGATACAAATGTTGTCCAAGTGATTGTGTGGGAGAATACAAGAACAGACTGTAATAAAATTAAAAATAACTTTCCAAGGAAATAGTATTTGGAAGGATTAATTACAGAAGTTCAAACAGGAGGCCATATGCTTTTCCCCTCTTTATAGTGGAACATACAGTGTGCCTGTAATAAAATCGGGGAATGGAGATGGGGAGGGGGGAGATTGTGTGTGCTTGTCAAAGCACACTATAACATCCAAGCACCAGATAAATAACCAAGATACTTTTATGATTTTATAAGCATCCAAATGCAACATAATTTCTTTGGCTGCTCCACCTCTGCATTAATATTTTATTATAAACAATATAAGTAGTAATATAAAATGGACAGCAGATTTATTTTTGCATTTTTTTTTATTTCTAAACTGCTCAATATCTGTATGAATTTGGTACTGCATGTGTCATTCATCTCCTCTCTGAGTTTGTTATTTTAAATGTAAAACTGTCTTCTCAGTTCCAGTTATCTGAAAGTTACAGGGTAAGCGCTATAAGAACCTGCCCAGAAATAAAGGTATTCCTTGGAACTTACAAGAATCACATTTATTCTTGCAGTCTCTTTTCAAGCTGACAGAACAAAAAAACAAAATATAACCTTATTTTATTTTATCCTGAGGCCAATATATTTTCATATATATTACCAACATATCAGGTGTTTTAAACAAGTTTTAGAGTTTAAGAAGATCCATAGTTATGTAGGAGTTCTGACAATATGTCTGAAGGACTTTTCCAGCATGGTACCTCAAGACCAGATTTATGTACATTTTATATCAATCTAAATAACAGTACCTTATGCTTGTAGTACAATATTTTGTTCCGGTTAAAAATTAAGCTTACTTTGGAGAGACTGCTCCCACTGCTATCAATGGCAAAAATCACATTGATTTAAGATGTTTTAGGTTCCAAGGACTAAGTTCCGTAAGGCGCTTCACTGGGACTACTCACATGCTTAAAATTAAGCACAATGGTTACACTCCATCAGGGCCTAAAACATGAACTTTGGGATCTGGAGTCCAGCGCTCTATTTTCAAGGAAAAACCTTTACATCTTTTTCTTTGGCCTGACCAGTTTGAGAAAAATACCTTGATGAAGAGCTCCATAAGGTACAATTGATCAGTTTTGTTTTTGTCAGCTAGGATTGTGGAGTTGATCGAATTAAACTAGTATTTGTCAATGGAAAATCAGAATAAAGATGTAAAATGATTCATAAACTTTACTCTCAGCAAGGCAGATATAAACTGCCAGGAAACCAAAATCCCTTTAAGATTCCTTTCAGATTTTTTATTTTAATTTCTATTTATGGTGGTTTTGAATTTAGGATGATCAGTCTTCCCACCATCATTTCTACATTTTTTGCTGTTATTTCATTAAACTAGATCTCTGGGACTTTTTGTAACTTTTCTTCATTTGAGTCACTGTCATATAATTCTCATAACAATCTGTTGATATGAGAATGCTAAACATTTTGAAACATAAAAACTCAGTTTAAATGAGATGAAGGCCAATGACAGGAGTTAACATTACTAGATAACACCATTTTATAGTGTGTTGCCCAGGGATATTATGTTGCAATGCAGGGAACATGTTGATTCATAACATACCTTGAATCTTTTAACCTTTGCTAGGAAGAGTTCTTAACATTGTGCTAATGCATCATATTTGAAAAATAGAAGTTAGAGAAAAGTTGTATTAATAATGCAATAGATGAATGAGTAAGGTGATTGAAACACCCTACGTTTGTCAAGCTGTAACTACTTTAGCCAAGGTTTTCCTATAAAAGGTTAAACTGCTTCAGACAAAAAAAACCAACCAAAAACAAATAATTGATCAATAACATGTTTATTCACATGTATTTAAATAAAAACTGTAGATATATTGACATATTCTACATCAGGCAAAACAAATATGTTCTAAATTACCTTTCCTGCTTTCTTTACATCAGTCTGTTTCAAATTCCACTGTGTGTAATAACATATCGATGCACTGAAAGTTTGTAATGTAAATCCATCAAGACCAAGTGAAAAATCCACTAACAGTAGAGCTGGTTTCTATATTGTTTGGACATAATGCAGTACTCAGCCTAAATCATAAGGGAATAAGGCACTTAAAATAGGGTGTCACATTTCAAGGTAATAAATAGCAGATTGATACAACCTCCCAGTTGATCCTGCAGTTTACTTATATACAAGATGGAAAATAAAGTACCGATGCCATTGTGATTTACTTCTTAGAAATGAGACACTCTATATTAGCTTAAATGAATACAAAAGTCCAGCACTAACAATTTATTACATTCCTAGTCCAAACCCTGTTCAGATCAAGTTGCAGTCTTTCTGTGCATATTGCACACAGCTCACTTCGGCTTCAAGAGAACTCATCATTGACTAAACAACATTTCAGCCCTTTTTTATACCATACCTACGCTTTTATCTACACGAGATTCTCCTTCAACAAATCTAGGATTAAAATAAAATCTAATTGCATATTAGGTGTTTATTTCTCTTTCCTCCCTTCAGAGTAACATATGCCACTTTTGCAATGTTTCTTTATGAGATTCCTGGGTAGGGTGCCTTCTCCAATACAACAGTAGACGTGAGATTTTTAAAGAACTCTCAGCAAAGGCCTCTCTCTGTTCCCACTGAAGTCATTTTACTATCATCTCCAATTGGAGACTTTTGAAAATCCAACCTTACACATGCAGGAGTTGTTCTGATGCCATTGATGAGGAAATACCAAAACTCAGTGTGCCTAGTCAATGAAAGTCCATTAGGACTGGCACCTAAATTGGTATTTAATGCTGAATTACTTAAACAGACTAACAAAAGGTAAGGAGGAACACTATATTGTGATAAGCCATCGTTATTTCATCCATTTAATCCCTAGAGTTTTGGATGGTTGCTTAATAAGAGGAAAGCTATTTCAATTTCATTTTGAAAAGATTTTTGATCGAGGCCTTAGAATTAAGAATGGAGATTTGTCTTTTTTTTTATTTATGTTTTCACTTATTAAAATTTACTAAATTTCACTGCTGAAGATTCATTTATCTATGAAAAATTTTATAAAAAGCTTTGTGACATGTTCTAACCTGTTCTTTGACTTTAAACTAATCTACCACATCTACATCCAGGTCACTGAAGGACAAATACCTTGCCTTTATTTCACCAGTCACACCTGTGTCCTGACCCAAATACAGTGAACTGGGTCCAACGAGACTCCCAGAGGATCTATTTTTGTTACCTTCACCTGTGAGGTTTTTTACTCAGCTGATCCTAAAGAGCAAATTTACAAACATTAACTTGGCCTCTAAAAATACCAGTGCAATTTGACATGCCAAACATTTTGTATGTGAAAAAATGTAGATCTGTGCAAAAGACTTGTTTTGTGCAGTCAAACTAGGAATGCACAAAATATATGATACCGCTTCTCCTGATACAGCAAAGCACCTAAAATTAGATAAATTCATGCTCACGGATGTGAGCAGTCCCACTGAAGTCAGTGTCAGAATTCAATAAGAGTTAGGCCAGTACTTATATACTGGAGCCTAAAACTTGCATGCACAGAAAGTTTGGTGCGTTTATCTTATGAAAATATGGACCAGAGAGGTGTTTTTAATTATTTAAGTCACTTTAACTAATGGCAATAGTAAAATATAGAAGTATATTCTATAAGTATCATAACACTGTAGTAGAGATGACAGTTAAGACAAGAGAGAGAAACAAGTAAACTACAGCTCTCAGAAGGGGTTGACAACAGAGCTAATTTACAGAAAACTCCAAGATACTTTATTTACTTCCATATAAATGCTCTCTAATGTACAAACGTATCGAACAATGGTGTCACCTATTGTTTCTATAAGTCCACTGCAGCTTTTTCTAATAAAGGTGATAGGAATATAAATTGCATAATCATATGCAAAGTGCATTTTATGTTCAAATGAGTTTTCCAAATACTATCTGCAAAGAAAAATGCACAGCAATACTTCAATTTCATGAAATTCATTTTATAGGGTTGTAACATTCTTCAGATATGCATGGTTAGCAATGTCTTATTACTTTTGTCTCAGAGCAAGAAAAGTTCATTGCCTCCTGTGGTTATCCGAGAACTATTAACAACAATCAGAGCATTAGAGTTCAGTAACCAAATTAACTGTCAACCAACAAACTTACTAGGATTGACAACTGACGTTTTTCTTGGGTTCCCAGTGCTGTCAAATTGTTTTTTTGAAAATCTTATTGGTGTTTTTCTCAAAGACCCAGGTCCTGGAGTTCTGCAATTATGTGAGAATCTCAGCTTTCAGTAAAGACAGAAAGAAAGAACATTTCTAACCCTCAAAGTTGCAGAGAAAAGCTTGAACATGTAAACTTTCAAGGCTCAAAAAACGAAACGGCAAATGAAAATAATCCCATAATTATTTATTTTAAAATCTCTTGATTCTTAAGCCAATCTCATGATTTTTTGGGCCCTGAATCATGAATTTCCAACACTTGTTTTGGCAATACATATTGAGACATTAGATAACCTCTAGTACTTTTTGTCAGAGTAAGCATCTGGCCTGGTGTTCTGAGTCAACATGTTCTCTCTCTCTCTCTCTGAGTCAGCTGCAGGCATAGGCTGTTCACTCTGCTGATGCTGTCCAATCTCTTGACTCCTCCTGTGTATATAGTTTGTGAGGCACTTTGGGATGAAAAGAGCTGTGTAAATGTAATGTAGGATGCTTCACAATGCACGGGAAAGTACTATATGCAGAAATCACACAATGCGGATAATTCTGGGTTTCTTCCCTCTCCAGGAGGAATAGGTGAGTCCAGAGTTAAGGGGGCGGGGGAGCGAGAAGGCAAGCACAATGAACTGTTGGATATGCTCCAATTTGATCAAATTCTCCCTCTAAAGAAATTGACTAAATGGAGAAAACTGCTCAACGGAGGGGGAAAAATGACAAGTTCAACCCTTTTTGCTGCCCTAATCACTCGTCTTGAACAGCAGATCAAAACTGATGTTGGCATGAAAATAAGTGTTTTGAAAAGATCTGGTTTGAAATGTTACATTTTGGAAGGGTTTTTTTTTGGGGGGGGGGAGAATTCGGATTTTTTTTTTAATGCAGGAAGCACTGTTGCTCTGCTCTTTATGCACTGTTTATTAGAGGAGATTGCTGTTGCTACATGCAATAAAGACAAACTTTTTACCCAGTGGTTCTCAAACTTTTGTACTGGTGATCCCTTTCACATATCAAGCCTCTGTGTGTGACCCCCTTTTAAATTAAAAACACTTCTTTACATATTTAACACCATTATAAATGCTGGAGGCAAAACAGGGTTTGGGGTGGAGGCTGACAGCTCACAACCCCCCATGTAATAACCTCGCGAACCCCTGAATGGTCCTGAACCCCAGTTTGGGTACCCCCATTTTTACCATTCCCAATCACTTTGCAATACAAAAACCACACACACCTTAAGTTTTCAAATTGGGGCCTTGGCTACACTGGAGAGTTGCAGCGCTGGTGGTGGCTTTACAGCGCTACTTCTTACTCACCGTCCACATTTGCAAGGCACATACAGTGTTGTATCTCCCTGGCTACAGCGTTGCATGTACTCCACCTCTGCCTGGGGAATAACAACTGCAGCGCTGGTGATGCAGCGCTGCTCCGCCAGTGTAGCCACCAAAAGTGCTGTTATTGGCCTCTAGAGGTATTCGGAGGTATCCCAGAATGCCTGCTCAGCCACTCTGCTCATCAGTTCAAACTCTACTGCCCTGGCCTCAGGTGACCCGCCCTTTAAATGCCCCGGGAATTTTAAAAATCCCCTTCCTGTTTGCTCAGTCAGGTGTGGAGTGCAATCAGTGAATCCTTCCAGGTGACAATGCCTCCACGCACAAAACGAGCCCCAGCATGGAGCAATGGTGAGTTGCTGGACCTCATCAGTGTTTGGGGGGAGGAAGCTGTGCAGTCACAGCTGCGCTCCAGCCATAGGAATTGCGATACTTATGGGCAAATATCAACGACCATGCTGGAAAGGGGCCATGACCGGGATGCAGTGCAGTGCAGGATTAAAGTGAAGGAGATGTGGAGTGCCTATTGCAAAGCCCGTGAGGGAAACCACCGCTCTGGTGCTGCCCCCATGACCTGCTGTTTTTACAAAGAGCTGGACGTGATACTTGGGGGTGACCCCACCGCCAATCCAAGGACCACGATGGACACTTCAGAGCGGGGGGTGGAGGTGGAGGCAGAGGAGAAGGAGGGGGAGGAGGAAACCGAGAGTGAGGGTACTAGGGTGGGGGGAGACACCCCGGAGTCCCAGGAGGCATGCAGCCAGGAGCTCTTCTCAAGCCAGAAAGAAGGTAGCCAGTCGCAGAAGCCGGTACTTGGTGAAGGACAAGCAGAGGAGCGGGTTCCCAGTAAGCGGCTTTTATTTTCAGGATGGAAATGTTTCGGGAGAGGAGGGAGGGTTAGGGCTGCGTGCATGCATGGATGCCTAGATGTGGAATAGCCCACTGATGTGGTCTATCACATCGCAGTAATTGGCCTCAGTAATCTTTTCAAAAGTTTCAGCCAGAGCGTGGGCAATGCTCTTGTGAAGTTTATAGAGAGCACCTTGTGGTCCTGAGCTGTCCCAGTCGGCTAAACAATCCCGCCACTGTTGCCGCGAGGGAGTTGGGGGGACATTGTCTGCACACAGGCAGCATCATAGGGGCACAGGGCAGAATTGCATTGCTGTAGAAGAACCTCCCCCTTTCCCAGGTGCCGCAGCGCGAGATATCTTCCAGGTTAATCCTTGTGAAATGTTGGAGAGGTGTTCAGTGTAGGTCCCTTGCGCTGTTTGTTTCCCCAATTTGCACAGAACCCCAGCCACAGCTCTGAAGCAATCAGTCCTCATTACTCATCATTCGGGGCTACCTGTGGGTTTATGTGCACTCTCTTTGGTATGGGAAATCTATGCTAAAGTGAGACTGTTAAACTCCTTCACGCCTGTGGGAAATTACTGTATGAGATATAAACAATGCTGCCCTTGTTTGTAACTGTATGCTTTTTTCTTCCACAAGCGACCTGAGTTCTTCAGCTGCCTGGTTAAAGCAGTCAAGAGACTCAAACCTGCGAGAAGCCGCCGAATGAAAGCAAACGACTAGCTGGCAAACGTTATGGATCACTCTGCCAGAGAGACTCAAAACACATGCAGGACTGAAGTAAGAGGTGAAAGCAGGATTCATGCCAGCAGAAACGCCAGTGGCCAGGAAGAAAAGCACAAGCAGCTGTAAATAAGCACTCCTGGCGACCGCCAAAGTGGACTTCTACTCCAGGCATCGTAGCCATCGCTGGCAGGCACTACCACGCTGGCCCCCTCCATACCAACAGCTCTTTCCTGTGTGGCCAAATGTCAGCTTCACAACCCCCTTTCCCGCATCAAGCGTTCTTACCTCCTCAGCTGCTCCAACACAGTCCGTTCACTAACCCACCTGAGAACTACGACCCTTACCTCTGTTAACTCCATCACCATGAGATATATAGGATCCTGAAGTGACAGCAGTCATTGCACAGCACTCCAGACAGACATATTCAAACCTAGTGGACTGTACAAGTTCACCCCCCCACACACACCCTTCCCTTTAGGTCTCCAAAATGTTGGTGTCTCGTCAAGAAAGTTATTTTCTTTTTCAATAAAGAATTCTTGGCTTTTGAAAACAGTCTTTATTATTGCAGAAGTCAAAGACTTGCCCAGGGAAAGAAACGGCACTGCAAATAATATTTAAGGAAAAAAGTTCCTACTAACATCTGTAACACACTGCATTCACTTCTGCACAGGCACGAAACATTATGGTGGTTTTGCTGCCTCAAGCTCCTCCTCAAGGCATCCCAATCCTTGAAGCCCTGTTGCTGGGCCTCTCTAGTAGCCCTGCTCTCTGCTTGTGCAAATTCAGCTCAGAGTTGACTCAGAGGTCCACGCCTGACTGAATGTTCACCTTCCCTCACAAATTTATGGAGGGATACAGCACCGCGGTTGCTGCTTTCCCCAAGTCTCAGCTTCCATACAGAGAGTCACCAGCGGCCCTTTTAAAATGGCAAAAGCACAATCCCAGTATTCGCACCGGCTCAGTCTTTGTAGTTGAACCGGTCTTGCTCCAGTCAAGGCTTCTGTTCGGTTTTCATTGAGCAAGGCCATTAACGGGTAAGCAGGTCTCAAGGATCACAAATGGGCATCTTCAACGTCCGCTCTGTGATCTCTCGCGTCTGGGGAAACAAGTCCTTGCCTGCAGCTCCCTGAACAGGCCAGTGTCGAAGATGCGTTGCATCATGAACCTTTCCACGCCGCCGTACCGTTAATGTTCAATGAACGGCCTACAATGATCCAGAAGCACGCTGGAAAAACTAGAGGAGAATACACCTTCGATTAAATATTCGGCATGCTACCGGTGGCGTGGTGCCAGACTAGGAATATGCGTCCAACTCTATGAGCCTCCACAGTTAGGCGAAACCCTTTGTGCAAACGCATCACACTGTCTGCACGTTCCACCAGAGTCACGAGTTCTTTCTTGAGCAGGATGCGATTAATGGCCTGCAACTTGCATAACACTCAATTGACTTTCCACTAAAATGCGTTCCCGACCAATCGCGGTAGCATGTCTGGAGTTGCCAGGCTTCCAGACTGCGCAATAGGTCCACCGCGTTCCACTGCCAGTGGCGCTCTCTTTCTGCTGTCCGTGCGCAGAGGTGGCGGCGCGAGCTCAGCAACAGTCCCATGAGTGGCTTTTCTAATCTGAAGATTACTGCAGCCAGCTTTGTTCATCCAGACTTCCATGCATGATGTGATCCCACCACTCAGTGCTTTGTTCCCCGAGCCCAAAAGCAGCACTTCCCGATGCTGAGCAGTTTCTGGATGCCAATGCCACAGCAATGTCGTGTCATACATGTCAGGTGACTCGCATCTCGCTCGGATCCTCACATCACTTTGGTCTTTATAAGGACTATATGTCAATACCCTGAGCCCAAACGGTGATTCTCCGGCGGTAGACTCCAGCTCCGTGGCATATCATGCTCGGCTCCTGCAGTGCTCTGCCTCGAGTGTCGCTGCTCCCGTCTTCTCTATCTATGATCATTCCAGACCGCTGCACTCATGAGCAGCGTTGGAGCGAGTCACATAAACTCGGCGCTACCAAGATTATGATGGACGCTCAAAACCCAGGGGCACTTGCTAGATCGATGTCACAAAGTGCAGATACATCTGCTCAGTCACGGCGGCTGTTTGTGCGGGATCAGGATATCGCTAGTCGTACGCCATATGATTTATCACCATCCGCTACACCCCTCCATGACTAGTCCACGTAGATCTCGCTGGGAGCCTGACCATTACTGACTGGCCCGCTGCCAGACAGCCCCGGCTGGCCTCTTGATTATGCCACGCATGCAGTTTCCCGGACCTGTCCCTATGTGCCGCGCTTTCTAATCTAGACTGCTCGACACGCACCCGGCCTCTCGCCAAACCCGATGGCTGCAATGGTGACACGCACTCTTGAGTCTGCTGCACAACTCGCCAACAGCGGCGCATTGCGCACACTGCAGCGCTGGTAGCTGTCAGTGTGGCCACACTCCAGCGCTTTCCCTACACAGCTGTACGAAGACAGCTGTAACTCCCAGCGCTGCAGACCTCCAAGTGTAGCCAAGGCCTAAGTCTCTATAAATCAAGACATGGTTGAGAACAGGAATTCAGGATTGTCTGTTTGGTGACAGAAACCATGTAGGAACTAACCCAGGGCAGTTTCTAAACTGCTCCCCACCAAAAGAGCTCAATTAACCACAAGATGTTCTGGAGTTCCCTGGGTGCAATTCTCGCTGTGTCAATCTATTAAGGAAGCATAGTGACTGGGAACAAAGGGAAGCTCCTCAGTGAATGAGAGCAGGCAGTGACAGTCCGTGTAAAAAACAACAAACATGATGGGACGTGTGGGCTCATTATTTCCAGCAATCGCTGCAACAGAGTACAATTATGTGGAGTAAGAAACACTATCAATTTTTGCATCAGGATTTCCTGAAACTTTTCTAGTTACGGTAACCTTTTAATGTAACAGGGTTGTTGTTTTTTAGCTCCAAAATAGTTTGAGCACTTATGATCTTTTTCACACATGTCTGTGTGAAATTCTGATTGGGATAAATGCTTCTCTGTTATTATCTACAAAGCTGAGAATAAATATGGGGGAGGAAGAAGGGACAGGATGCCACGTGTTCCCACAGCAAGTCCCTGATTCTGGCTGGCATCTCTGGTTGCTATTGTAATATAAACATTAAATAGTATTTATAGGCCAGAAAAATAAATTCGATATTATCATAAAGCTAAAGCCTTTTAAAATAGCTAAATGTGCCTGAATACCAAAAGAATCAAACAATGTAAAGGAAGATACTTTGGAGAAGTCACACGATTCCTTATGGCCTAGCTCAGCAAAGCAGTTAAACACATGTTTACAGCAAAGCATTCTAAGGCTTTGTCTACACTACACAGCTTTTAGCGCACAGCTGTGTCGTAACAGCCATGATGCTAGAAGTCATGCAGTGTAGCCGCTGTTTGTCGGCTCTCCTGCTGACAAAAAACTTCCACCCCCAACGAGCAGTGTTAGCATTGTCAGCAGGAGAGCACTCCTGGCAACAAAGTGTTGTTCACATCGGCGCTTGTTCTCGGCAAAAGGGGTTTGTGTAAAACACTTCTGAAAAACTAAAGTTTTGTCATTCAATTTCCAGTGCAGACAAAGCGTGAGTATTTTGCTGAATCAGGATCTACTTGATTAAGTTTCATTCTTAATGTAGCATAAAGGTATGGCTAAGGTCCCTGCACAACTTTGAAAATCTCAACCTAATTTCTATTTTTTCCAGGAAAACAAAATTTCTTGATAAATACGACTATTTTGATTATAAATAACTTCATATCGATATTGAGTCTACCTGGGATTTTTAACACAGGCTGTAAGGGATATGTATTGTATTGACTGAAATGGTCTTTGAGGCTTTTTTTTGGAAATGATATTAAATGTCACTCATTTTTGTAAAGATACAATTTATGTATTATTATGCTAAATATATATAAAATGGGGGGTGTACAATGAATATTTTGACATTTAAATTACTTATATTTCTCCAAAGGATTTCTATGATTAATGGACCTCAGTTCTTGCAGATATTTCTTTCAAGGCTTGGTCTCTTCTGAGATGAGGGCCCCCAAGGGGACTGGAATATTTCCTAGCATAGCTATGGATTTGTTATATTTTCGAGGGGTTCCTTCCCAACCCAACCTTAATTAAAAAGAACCTGCTTTAGTAGTCCAGTTCTGCTAGGGTTACCAGACAGCAAATGTGAAAAATCGAGACGGGGTCGGGGTTGAGGTAATAGGACCCTATATAAGAAAAAGACCCAAAAATCAGGACTGTCCCTATAAAATCAGGACATCTGGTCATCCTAAATTCTGCCCATATTTGTCTAATTTGCACATGCAATTATCCCAATTGCATGTGCAATCAGAGACAATGTAAATGTCTCTGAACCAGATCTGCAAATCCACTCCAATTGCTTCTGAAATCTATATGATGTGTGTATTTGGTTAATCAAGTGTACAGTTTTTATCACTCTCCTTTGTATCTGGCCTATGTTCTGAATTAGCAAAAAAAGCTAAGCATGACTTCCCCTTTACAACCCTGACTCCTCCTGAGGAAAAACTACCCTGGATGTGTGCTAGCTACTGAACAGAGGCAACTGCTGGAGGATTCTCTGCACCTTGAAATCTTTAATCCATGATTTGAGGTCTTCAACAGCTCAGACATAGGTTAGGAGTTTCTTCCAGGAGCGGATGGGTGAGATTCTGTGGCCTGCACAGGGCCGTCCTTAGGATTTATGGTGCCCTAGGCAGGATTATTAAACTGGTGCCCCTGTGCCTGACTTGCTCTGAGCAACACAAACATAAGCTTACAGTATTGGAAAACTTGCCACATGTATGTTATTAAAACCAGTTTAAGTTAATTAAGCACATTGTAATGCTGATGGACTAGCACTAAAGAAGTAGCACTATAGAAAAAATTCTGATTTGACAGAATGATGCAAATAATATATTTTTTAATTTGTCACCATTTTATTGGAAATTTATATGAAGAGGTATTGAAACAAGGATTTGTTTTTAATTAAAAGCAATCTTTCTGGCTTTTTGGCTGCAAAATCAGTAATAATGTCATCGTATGACAAAGACAAAGTGATGTCTTGTTGATTGCAAGAATAGCAAGACCAGTCAAGTGTTCCTGACTCATTGTAGAGCGGAGATAGTTTTTAATGAGCTTTAGTTTTGAGAAACTCTGTTCTCCTGATGCTACTGTTACAGAAATTGTCAGTAGAATACGAGTGGCAATGTACACATTAGGATATATATATATATATCAACAAGTTTGCTGGTATGAATAAACTGTACAATGTCCATCATTGATTTTGCATGTGGCAACACTGATGACAGTGTGTACTCAATTCTTCGTACAGTTCAAGTCCATTTTAAATCAAAAACTATCATCACTGTGCTTCAGGAGGCTCTCTAGGTTCTGCACTTTGTCATTAGTTGCTCTTGTTTTTCTCTTTCGTTGAATTTAGTCCCGCTCAGCCTGCTGCCAGCTGAGTGAATGGAACCCCAGGCCGACAGTGGGTTGAGTGGCTCAGCCGGGTCTCAGCCACCGGCCTGCTTAGCCTGCTGCCAGCCTGGGGTTCCTTGGGGCTCCCCAGGCCAGCAGCGGGTGCTGAGTGGGGCCGGCTGCCGACTGGGGCACCGGCTGGCAATGGGGCAGTGCAGCAGCCAGAAACCCCAGAGCATCAAAAATCAGCTGGCATGCCACCTTTGGCACGTGTGCCATAGGTTCCTGCTGACCCCTGCTCTATACCACCGTGGTTCCCAAACTGGGGTTCGCTCTAGAACCCCTGGGGGCTTTGCAGAATGTTCGCATTACAGGGGGTTCGCCAGAAAAATTTCACTAATGGCGGCCAGAGGACCCCAGGCATTGGAGACAGCAGGTGGGACCGCCGGTTGCAGGGCAGACACCCCAAGCCCCAGGGAGAGCGGGGCTGGCAGTTTGGGCTGGCAGCCCGAGTTCTGGTGGTCAGCGTGGGAGCCAGCAGCCCAAACTCCAGCGCTCCTGCACAGGGCTGGTAGCCCAAGCCCCAGGGAGAGTGGGGCCGGGCAGCTGGGGCTGGCAGCCAAGTCCTGGTGGAGCAAGGGAGCCAGGCAGCCTGAACCCATGCTCTGTGCGGCGCTGCAGCCTGAGTAACAGAAGAGTGGGGCTGGCAGCCTGAGCCCTGCCCCCATCAGCAGGGGAGCCGGCAGCCCGAACCCAGCCTGAGCCCCAGGAAGAGCGGGCGGGCAGTTGGGGCATCCATCACACTGAGGAAATTTAAACTTAAATCCCTGAAAATATTCATTTTTCAGAGGGGGTTCATGACATTTCACAATTTAGTGAAAGGAGGGTTCGCGACTGTTAAAGTTTGGGAACCACTGCTCTATACACTAGTAAGGAGATGAGCATATTACAGTTGTTGGAGGGCTCTATTTAGCAGTAAACAGGGCTATAGGAAAGTCAGTCAACATTTTTGTTTCTCTGATGAAAACTGGCCCACTCCCTTCCCCATACCAAACTTGTCACAAATAATTGTCAAACAACTTAATTTTCTGGTTTTTGGCTAAGATATTGATTTTTTTTTAAAAAAAAATTTTTTTGATGAAATTGAATTCAGGATTGTTAGCAAGCATTTTTGGCAAACAAATTTGTTAAATGACAATCTAAATGGCAACACAGCACTGCTTTCATGCTTGGCTCAACCCCCAGCCTGCTGGTCCAACAGCTGCAGTAGAGGAGGAGATAGTGGAAAACTGCAGGACCCCAAAATCCACTCTTGGGGTGCAGAGTGGCAACAGCAGCAGCAAACCCTCAGGTCCGATCACACGCCAATGGGCACCACCGCCAGCCCAACAGACCATGGTGAAGTTAGCACAGCATCTGATCTCAGGGACGGGCACCCCATGGAGCCACAACAGCTCATCCTGCCCTGTGCAGCTCCGCCCGGGGAGAGATTGCGCTCCCCAGCTAGGTGTGACCAGATCCAGATATCCTGATTTTATAGGGCCAGTCCCAATATTGGGGCTTTGTCTTATATAGGCACCAGAGCCCTATATAAGAAAAAGACCCCAAAATTGGGACTGTCCCTATAAAAAGTGGGACATCTGCTCACCCTACCCCAACCCCTGTCCTGATTTTTTGCACATGCTGCTATCTGGCTATCCCCAGGCCAGTCCTGTGTGACCATTCCAATCCTGGCTGCCTGCCAAGGAAGTGAGTTACTTTCACTTTCATTTCTCAGTAGGCAGCCAGGGATGGAAGGGGGGGAGAGGGGTGCTCCGTGGGGGAGGGAGAAATGGTGGGTGTGCTCCATGGGGATAGGGGGGAGAAGAATGGATGTTATGGAGGCAACAAAGGATACTGCCAGAGCCTTTGAGCCTGCCTCACCTCATATCGGGGGAAAGAGGCACACTCACAGGTGAGTTCCTTCCCCCACCCCTTCCCAGAGACCCCAGCAGCCAATCCCCTCCTTCAGACTGTGCTGCATTCGGCTCTCTCTAGGACCCAGCAGCCCTGCTCTTACATGCTCCACTGCTTCCCATCTGTCTAGCCTCCCAGCAGAGCAGTGCCCCCAGACCTAGTGGTGCCCTAGGCGGCTGCCTATTCTGCCTATGGCTAAGGACGGCCCTGGACCTGCATTGTGCAGGAGGTCAGACTAGAGGATCATAATGGTCCCTTCTGACCTTAAAGTCTACAACTCGACTCTACGAGATCATAATTTGTTCACATTCTCCCACTGGTGCTACAATTTTGAGTTCAACGTGAACTGCAATAAAAAATCTCCACAGGTATCTTTAAAATAGTGCCCTAATTTCCGCTCTCCAGCAAACTTCAATTTTTGATGGTGGCAGAGAATTTTATTGCCTGAAAGCCACTTTGCAATGCTACCATTTATAGAAGGACTATGATGGAATATTAAGACAAATTCTGATACACAATGGACCCAATTCTGCTCTCACTTTACAGTGGTATAGTTCTATTGACTTTAGTGAGTTACTCCTAATTTTGGAGTGAGATATCAAATTCAGGTCCAATAGGTTTTTAATTTGTTTTCTTTAAAATGTTGTGCACACTATCTGGGTGGCCTTTTTCTATTTATGGGTGGAGGCATGTGTTTGTGCCTGTGTATGCATGTGTCTAAATACACTTCTTCCCCTCCATAGACTTTTTACATAGACTGATCTGGCAAGGTAATTTTCAAGGAAAGATGGGATTTTTGACTAACACAATTCTTTCTGCTGCCATGAAAACTAAATATTTGCTGAGGAATAATGGTAGGGTAAATTGTTTAGAAAACAATACTATGGCAGAAGTTTAGAAGCAACAATATTTTAATGGAGCTCTAGTAAAACAGTGTTTTCTACAGCTCTAGCTGCTACCTTTGTGAAAAAACCCTGATGTTTGCCAGCATGCAATTACAGAATCACAGAAAAGGCCTTGCATTGAAACCCAAACTAGCAGATTTTTTAATGATATTAAAGGCTTTTGAGAGGGAGTGGTTCAATACTTTGATCTACTTCACTTTTATTTAAAAGATTTGTCATGTGGGCCTTAACGACTATCTTCTCGCCAGGTGCAGAACAGTTTTAACACTCCAAAAAAAAAATACTGTGTATCTATACATTTTATGCCATAAAACACTAGTTGGTGTAAACATCAAAAGGTTTACTAGAGTGTGTAAATTTATAAGAAAGATTAGATAATTACCACAGAGCAGGTGCAATTCAGGAATACTAATGCACGTGAAACATTATTTCAGGAAGTTGAAACAAATTGCTGCTGAAAACTTTGCTTTTCATTTTTCTAAAAAGACACCATGTTTGAAAAAATAAGGTGATATCATCCCACTTAATTAGGAAAGTCAAACTACACTGACATTCTCCAAAAAATGAATGTGAAATTCTTCACTATTTTAATAATTATTTTTGAGATATGCTGTTGAATCATAATGGGAACAGTAAATCTCTGCATTTTAATAAGGGAGGGATACGTATTATCATTAGATTAAGCTACTCACTTCACCAAAAGATACAGTGAAAGCCAATCTGAAGCAGACCTGTATATCTTGGTAGTAACTTTATGTGAGTAATTTGAACTATCTATTCCTCAGCTTTTGATTAGTTTTTTGATGTTTGTTTGCTGGGGGAGGGGAGAAGAGAAAAGATTTGGATGTTATTTTTCTTGCTGGCTTTCCTGAACTTTTACCAGCAGATTTTTCACTCCTGCTCCAGACTTATGTAGCTCAAGGTAACCTCGTCTGCTGGCTGCAGATAAAGTGATTAAAGTTTAAAATTGTCAGTTCCTTTAGCATTGCCCAAACATCTGTAGTAATCCTTCAGCATTCCCTATACTAAGTAGGAAATGTCACAAAAATACAGAGGAAAAGTTACGTAGTTTTCTAATGCCACTGCTGGCAGGAATCAGGGATGGCAGCAGAGCCAATCTGGAAGCAGATCCTGCAGCAGAGCAAGTCTCTGGGCAACCCGATGAGGGCAGCTGACTGGCTAGAAGGCTGGATCCCTGGCTCTTAAGCTCACCAGCAGCTCAGCAGCCGGTCAAGGCATTTGTCGCAGTAGTTCCTGATTCTGCTTGTTCCCAGCCCTACTCCTGCCTTGGCCCCAGCCTCGTTCCACACCAGGCAATCCGGTTCTGATCCTCCGCTCATATTGCTGACCTCTGACTTCAACTCTTACCCTGAGCTCAGGCATCTGGCCTCTGACTCCGGTTTTGAAACTGAGCTCCAATTCCTGGCCAATGAATCTTGTTTTAACCATTAGGCCTGAATTCTGCTCTGACCACCAGCCATGACCATCCATGTTCCAAAGTCACTGACAGTTGCCACTTTTTGAGCACAAGCATCACACACTGTACTAAGCAGGTAATGTTGTACTAAGTGGTAATTTTATCTAGACATCAAGGCTAAACCAGAGAGCTCTGAAAATCAACAACATACTTCCTCCATTTGTTCAGGTTGCCCTTTTCTGCTCTGGGCTTCAAGAATCTGAACTGTTGGCTTCTGGTTAATATTTGGACCTCTCTAGTACTGACAGAGTGAAGGATTTATAAACGCTATGGGTACAGCTGACAGCCAGTTCTTTCTGCAAGATTTAAAGGTTATAAATGAACACGGTAACCTGCCATTTTCCATCTAATATCCAGCAATGACTCCATTGAGAGAGATGGATGCAGTTCTAGGTCCACTAATTTTGGACAGTAGTTTCCAGTTTTGCTTATTGCTATACTAAGTTTTTACAAATTTGGTATCAATTTTCATATGCTTGGTACAACGAGGTAAAGAACCGTGCACAGCTGTGAGACACAATGGTCTTCCTTCCCCTCACTCTCTGGAACTGGAGGCTGTGAGAGAATTTTTCAAGTAAACTTTTTCTCCCAAAAAAACAGCCTTTTTTTGAAAATGATTTTTTTATGTTATGACCTTTTCCTATGTTATGTTATGAGCTTAAAAGTTCCAGAATTTGTTTAACAATTAAATTTTTATATTGAAAATGTTACCAAAAATGTATCAAAAATTGAACAGAGATTGAGTAAATAAAATTTTTGATATCCATTATGACAACTATTTTGGTAACACCTTCATTAAAAATAATCAAGTTGAATTAAAAAGTTTAAAATTGAACCTTTGAATACAATTTGAATTTTTTTCATGAAACTGTTTTTCCATTTTTCAATGACCTCTAGTGTTTTGCTTTTTCTATCCAATCCCTGATACTGTACTCTGAAAGGCAGCCCGTCATTTCCAGCCATTCCACATTATGTGAAAAGGATACTCTGCTGGTTCACCTTATTAGTAGATTGTCCAAACGTGTCCAGCCAACCATATACCAGACTTCCTAGCAACTTCCTGAAATGTGGCATCAGTGGAACAGTGTGGGAAAACTTGCCTGCTCACAAATCCGACTGTCCAGAGGACAAAGAAAGCCAGCCCATGGGACTGTGGGATCTTGGGTCCAAGCCCTGTGTTAGCATGATTTGCGTGTAGTCAGAAAGGGAGTGGGTTAGGTTTGAGCCTGAGTTTGAACCCTAGGCTTAGCCTGCAGTGTAGACATATCCTAGCTGCTCTCTTTATTTGCACTGGCAAGTAGGCTTGACATAAGTTAATTTTGTTGAACACTGACCTCCTGCTATAGAAGAAAATCATCTTCCAGAACTTTATTGCACATAACATTGGATTTACATTAATTCTGAAATCTCCAGAAATTCTCATGGTGCTGTCCTTCAATAAGAGCTGCCCATTTGCTATGAGTGGCAAACAGCAGCACCCATGCCTGATTACATGTTTCAGATCTCCTATTGCAATGGGTTTGATCCTTGTCTTGCAACATTTGGGCCAGCTGGCTGACTTAATGGTTGGCTTTTCAGTTATGTCTTTCACACTACCTTGTTCTTCTCTGAAACAGAATTTATTTCTGCATCATTGCAGATAAGCCTATTTCACCTTCAAATGAATCACTGGCTTATTCAGTAGGACCCTTTCAAGCCACAATCAGCCTAGTATAGATGATAGTTACCTGTCAAAGCCAGTGATAATCTACCTTCTTTGTCCATGGAATTCAACAGCTATGGTCATCAGTTGCCCTAAGAATGTCTACACCACAACTTTGTTTTGTTTCAGGGAACATGAATGAGTTTACCTTCATGTAGATGAAACTGAGAAGGGTTGGGTAAGTAATAGAATTACACATTATATTATGGGTGTAAATAGGTGCATGGGATTTTAGGGGAGTTTAAATTAGTATAAGAGGAGAAAGCAAGATGATGTGAGTTATTCTAACTTGGACATAACTCTCAAATAGTTCCACTGTAATACCATTGTAATAGCAGCTCCTCTATCGTCTTTCCTTCTAAATTGGGAAGACTCCAAAAGAATGATTCTGAAGAAGAAAAGACCTTGCATATCTTCATTATGGTCTTTTTGGTCCGCTGCAGAAAATGCAAGCCGTTTTCCTTGCCTCCTCTCACCTCATTAGCTTTATACTCTTTGCCAACCGTGTTCAATGTTTCCTTTTCATCTTGACATAGGCACATTCATTGGATATCCCTTTCTTTGTGCAGTGATGTTCAATGTTGCACTTTTCACCAGTGTTAGCTTAACAGGTCTCTCAATCAGCAACACTAGACAGATCTATCTTATCACATCCATAGTGTACCCATAAAACTTGAGTTTGATTAAAAATACTACTTTTGTAATGCGTTGAGTACCTTTTGGATTCCTATGCTGCAGTTTTCACTGAAACTGAAATTTCCACAGCCTCTTCAAGCTCTGAAAATAAGTACTTTGTAGTACCACACTATATATACCATAGAATAGTCTGTCAAAGGATTTTCAAAATGTTGGGCAAGCCTGTAAGATTGCCATAAGTTGCAAAATAAGAAAAGGAAGCTCTCTTTTCTTGTTTTCTTTTGTGAAACAAGAATCACCAGCTGATTCAGAGGGTAATACAACCAAAGTACGTTCACAATCTCGGATTATGTTTTTGTTCTGGTGACACAAGATTGCATAAAACAGGAGGAGGTTTACCAGAGTGCGTACAACCTAAAGTGACCAGACAGCAAATGCGAAAAATCAGGACGGGGGAGGGGGTAATGGGAGACTATATAAGAAAAAGACCCAAAAATCAGGACTGTCCCTAGTACAAGCCAGTCTACTGGTATGCTTTCCAGGACAATAAAAGAGAACATCTGATGGGACAATTTCCCTGCTTCAATTCTCATCAAAACAAAGTCCTGTTTCAGCTGACATTAACAACAGTTAAGTATCGGGATCTTGAGTGGTATACCAAAAGCATGTCTACTGCCAATGATGCTTTTTGTATTTTAATGTGCATCTTAATATTTCTCTCATTCAGTTTCATTAAACTTCCCACCCCGTCCTTATGACGAGTACTTTCTTTTCTCTTCAGAAAGATTCTGGCTCTCATTCCAGGATCTGGGAAACTTTGGCCCATTCAGTCTTTGGCCCATTCAGGCCCATCAGCCTGCACCTACCCAATCCTCTTACAGACAAAAAACCTGTAACTTTACCATACTGTTTGCTTTTTCATTTTTCAAAATAACTAGCCCATTTTCCTGTGCTCTTTTTTCCCCCCAAGAGCAGCAGAGTCATTCCATTTTCATTACCATTATTACCTTGGGAATTTAAATACACTATCATACAAATAAAAGGTGCAGGGAGCATCTGCAGTCAGAACTAAATTTGCCTCATCATTTTCTCATCAAGGTTAGCTATTTCAAGTGAAATAATAGGTGAAATTTATCTTTCTCAATAGGAATAGTACAGAGCCTATGTACCACTTAAATCCCACTGACCCACTTGGAGTGAAATTCTGGCCTCACTACAATGACTGGTAAGACTGTCATTGACAGCAATGGGGCCAGGATTTCATCAGTAATTTCACTGTGTGAAAAAACACAGATAATATAACAGTTACGTCCCAGTGGGAGGCTTGGGTATTCCTGCACTAATTCTGTTGATCTGTGCTCGCCACTAAACAGCCTAAGGTAGTTCTCCAACTACGGCTCTTAGGTCACCAGTGTTCAATCAGACACATATTTGGCCATCCAGAGAACGAAAAATGACTGAGCCAGTGAGCACTGGGAGCCCATGAGACAATCTCTCTGAAAGTGGCCCACAGAATAGAGTTTTAAGGTGAAATCCTGACCCCACTGAAGTAAAAGTTTCCCATTAATTTCAACGGGAAGGATTTCACTGTTAAGATTCATATTTTTTGATAGGTACTATTGCCATATGCAAGCAATCTTCCTCCAGTGCTTGCAGCAAAGAGTCCTGTGGCACCTTATAGACTAACAGATGTATTGGAGCATGAGCTTTCGTGGGTGAATACCCACTTCGTCGAACACATGTCACATGCATCCGACAAAGTGGGTATTCACACATGAAAGCTCATGCTCCAATATGTCTGTTAGTCTATAAGGTGCCATAGGACTCTTTGCTGCTTTTACAGATCCAAACTAACATGGCTACCCCTCTGATACTTGCCTCCAGTGCTTGTAAACTCATTTGTTATGCTCCCAGTGACAACTTATATACAAGAGCCTTCTCATGTGGAGTCCCTTTTCTGATGTTGCATTGATATGTTTTCACTCCTACTACTTGGGACCAAATTAGAGATGTAAACGATTGGATAATGAAAATCAACATATCCCTTAAAATTCTTATAGTTAAAATAATAAAGCATGTGTCTGAAAATGAACGTTGATCGGAAATGTAAAGATTAATGGTATGTTTTAAATTGGCATGGAATGACTATCCTTATCTTTGATTATGCAGTAATATTCACAGCATTTTGAGAATAAGTAGCTCCAGTCAGAATAACGGAACTACTTAATATTTTAATTAAAACAGATACATAACTAGTTGAAATACTATCCAGTCACTAAAACATTTCCAAAGGAGATGGTAACAGTTTGGCACACAATCCTAACATACATTTCCAGACAATTTTCATTATTATTCTGAGGAGGACATAGACATATCAAACAGGACTGCATCATTATGTATTCAACAGAACCCTTTATGAAACAACTGAGGCATCAAATGAACTTTCATTGTAAGCTGAGAACCAAGGAAACATTTAAAATATTTTTTTGCTGTAAATTACAGTAGCTTACATGTAATATTTCATTTCACTGATTTTAAATCTGCACTGAAGGCAAAACTAGTATGAGGAAAGTCTCTGATCATGCTTACAACTGTAGACAGATTTAATTATTTCTTTCTTTGAAGTTAGACTTCCCCAGTAATTTTTACATATGAACTCAGTTCACTTGGAAGTGAGCTATCAATACCAGGAATGTAAATACATACCACCCTCTTTCTATTTTATTTTCTATAGTCTTTAAAGCTTTTTTTCAAATCCTAAATTTCATTTATTCAAACGCTGATGAAACATCATTAGGTCTCCAAAGCTGGAGCCAGAATCATCATAAACTAGGCAGTAAGGGCAGGGTTTTCATCAGAGATCAGGATTAGCCTAACTCTGCTCTACTGAAGTCAACAGTTCAAGTCCCATTGGCTCTAAGGGGAACAGAGTTAGGCCAAAGGTGAACACTGCTGAAAATCCCACCCAAATGCATTATGCATCCTGGAATTGTGGACTGTAGGTTACAAAACAAAAAATCCTTACATTTATATATTGTCTTTCATCCCAAATATCAAAGCATTTCTTATAGTCAGTTTAGTATCACTGACAGGTGGACATTAAGGGAAATATTTTTTCATGCACATCATGTAGCCCCAGACACAAACAATTGTGCATCTATGTTCCAAATACGCCAGTAGAATAGTTAGAGCACAAGTGTTCAGATTTTCACTTGACTTTAAACAGCAAATACCCAAAATATCAGAATACTCCAGTTGCTGTCACAGGTAGTACCCAGAAAAAAGGTGGCTGCCCTTCTGAAAATGGGTGAGGGTGAGGGTGTTGTCCTATGGTAAGAACTTCAGATCAGTATATCTAATCCTGACATAGAATCTCTGTATTGAAATGGGCAAGTCACTTACAAGCCAAGAGAGAGAGGCTGAGTACTTAAAAAAAAAAAAAAAAAAAAATCCAGCACCCAGTTGGATTTCCATAATGACTGCACATATTTTTTAACTAAGAGGATCCCAATAGAGCTGGTCAAAATATGGAAATTAACTTCTGAATCAGACTGAACACCTGACATTTCCAAGTTTCCAAAACATTTGAAAAACGTGGAGGTATCAAAATATTTTGTTCTGATAATGTCAAATCATTTTGATAAGCTAAAATACATTGCTTTGATAATATTGAAACATAATATAAATATTAAAATATATTCTATATAAATATATAATATTATGTGATCTGTGGATATTACAATGATTTTAATTTAAACATTTAAATGTTTATTAAATTAAATGTTTTACAATGATTGGAACAAAATAAGAAAAATGAAAATGATTTAGATTTTCTCCTTCCAAAAATTTCAGTGAAATCAAGATGTTCCCATGAAACATTTCAATTTTACAAAACTGCATTTTCCAATGGAGAACGATTCCACTGAAAGTTTTTCAACTAGTTCTAGATTCCAAGGAGTTTGAGATGAAAAGTAGCAGAAGTAACAGCTTGCAAAGAGCTTTCTCTAACAGCTCCCCTTATTTCTGAAAAGCTGTTTCTCAAGACAAAAATAAGGCTAATGCACTCTAACGATCATACAGAACACAGGTTCAAGGTGAAACAAATAGGTTAGTACTCAGAATGCAGTCCAATAGTCTATCTTTTGCATTGTTCTGACAATTGCTACATCTAAATTGCTTATTTGAGATACCCTCATTGCTGAATTCAAATAATGAATGAAAACACTATCATTTTGGAAGCTGTCTCTCTCTGGAGGGTTAAATCCTTCTTCAAGTTGTTTATGAAACTGTCACTTGACAAAAAAAATAAACACTTCTTTACTTCCAGTGAGAAAGATGGGAAACTAATTATCCAATCAAATAGTTCAGTACCGATCAGTAAACTATTTACAATGTAACACCTGATTTCTATATATTGTCTAAACTTCTTCTGACTTCAGATCTGACATGCAAATGAGCTAGCATTCGTTATCTTGGAACATTCCCCCCACCACCACCACCACTAAACACAAAGCATAGATGGCATTCGTTGAGATGAAGCGAAAACTGATATATGAACCAGTTCATTTTTCAGGCATGCCAGCAACATTTAATAAGGTAAGAAAGCTGATATGCTACCTTTTATGTTTTATTATGAACAAGTGCTTAAACTAGGTAACAAACTGTTTAATTAGTATGGAGCAGGGTGACCAGATGTCCCGATTTTATAGGGACAGTCACTATATTTGGGGTTTTGTCTTATATAGGCATCTATTACCCTGCATCCCTTGTCCCAATTTTTCACATTTGCTATCTGGTCACCCTAGTATGGAGTAATTTAGTATCACGAAAATTATGTGTGCAGAAACTGCAGATAACCTTTTTAATGAGATAAGTATAGACATAACCCGAGAATAACCTAAAGTAGACTGTTCTCCAATTATCATAATTTCCAATCACATTTTCCGTACATAAAAGCATTTGGTCTAAGACATGACAAAATTTCTTTCTAAATTCCACAATAAAGCATTGAAAGTGGACTTTCCTATTTAAAGGAAAGTGTGAACTCATTCACATATGGGGAACACTTCATAGTAATGGACATATAAAGTGTAACCAATTAAAGGTTCCATTATCCTACAAAACTGCTGAGACTGTCCCATCCCCTCCCATTTTTGACTAAAATTAAAGCATTTCTCTGCTAATTAAAGAAACCACAGCTTTGTGTAGAAAACACACTGATTGCAATCAAACCAGGCAAAGCACTACTGTTCTATCACCACCAGTAGGTGTAGCTCCACCTCTGCTGTAACAGAAAGCTTCTGACCACCTGTATAACAAAGAGAAACCTTTCTACTTAAGCTTTCCTTATTCATCTGCTGAAATCTCCTTCTTTGTACCTAAGGCATATTATCTTTATTATTATTTATTCTTTGTCAAGTGCTGACAAAATGTTCGGCTCTGTTGCAGGCCAAATTACAGCGGAAAAGGACAAACAAGGGTAAAATAGGGGAGCCCCTGGAGATCTTAATTTAGACAAACATGATTGACCGGCTTCTGACAAGGGGAAGCAAGGCTACCTAGGACTAAATGCAGGTAGGTGTCCTGACCCCAGGCATGCCTCTCCTTGCACAGTACCCTATAGGTGTCCAAAGGGGATAGCCAACAAGGAAATGGTCACTGACCTAAATTCTTTGGTGCAGTTCATAAACCCATGCTGAAATGTCATTTCCTGCTTTTATAAAGTGAGCATCAATCTAATGCATTACCAATGAGGGCCTGATCTAAAGCCCACTGAAATCAATAGGGGTTTTTCCATTTACTTCAGAGCATTTTGCATCCGGCCATTTATAGTGTACTGTTGGCCACAGAACACACTGCTATGTAACCTTACTACTTCCATAAAGTTACCCATTTCAGGCTTCATAGTTCTCCCAGCACTCCAACATCTGCACCCACAGTACATGTATCTATACATATAAAGGAGCATTTCAGGGATGCCTTATAAATCTCAGTCCTGATGTCAAACAAACAACTTTTATTAGCAATATAAGAATGTGACTTTGAGGTACCCAGGAGGGTGTCACTTTGTTCTCCCTGCTCCCCACCCCTCGCCCCCTTCCGTCTAAGGGAGACTTGCTTGTGCGTAACTGGGTGTCAGTTCCCTGATATCTGCAGCCTATTAGCAACCAAAGCAGCCTCCCCCGCATTTTTTTTGCTTTGCAGGTTAACAATGGGTGACCCCCATCCCTGAACCCCACTGACACATTCCCCAGTATTGTCCAGCCCTTTACCCACTGAACACTCACAGAAATACCGGAGAACAATGTACACAGCAGCTTGTATAATTCAACTCAGGACCAGCAACCTTGTTTAATATCACAGCACTGAATTATATTCATAGTGAAAACAAGGATAAGTTTATTACAACAGATACAAGAGACAGTGAGTAAAGTTAATAGAAACAAAGGTTTACATATAAAACAAAATCATAACATGTTTTCTAGGGACTAAACTTAACTATTAGGTTAACCTCCTATCTAATGAAGTTTATCTTATCCAAAGCCTTTTGCAGTGTTTTCAACAAAGGCTGGTTGTGATCCCACTTTCATCAAAGCGTATGTATTGCCTGTTTACTTCCTAGGTGCAAGATAAGAGTGCATGAATGTCTTATTTCCCTTTTACTTATATCCCCAAAGTTCATGGCCTATACTTGGTCTTGTGTCCTGCTTCCCTGTTAATTTCACATCTCTCTTATTGACTCCATACATAAATGGATATCCATTATGTTAGTTTACAGTGCTTAATCTACATCTCAACAGGGAGACACCCAAATGAACACCTCTCATCTGACAGAAAACCTGATTGCCAACCATGCCTTGACATAGAAAATGTTTTAAAGTCCATATTTTATATGCATATGGAATTATTTTATATATAATATAATAATAATATATATAGCTCCTCACAATGCACGGAGGTTTCCACCCCAAGTCCAACACCCAGAGACTGTATACCAGCCGGAAAGAAGGCGGGCAGGGCTTGGTGAGCGTCAAAGCCACTGTCCTGGATGAAACCCGGAACATCCAGGAGTACATCAGTAAGATGGCCCCCAAAGATGAGCTGCTGAGAGAATGCCTGAGGCAGCAGCAGACATGGGAGGAAGACCAAGCAGAAGAAGTGCCATGGCAAGACAAGACCCTTCATGGGATGTACCATCGACAGATAGCTGAGGTGGCTGACATTGGGAAATCCTACCAGTGGCTGGAAAGGGCTGGACTAAAAGACAGCACTGAGGCACTGATCATAGCAGCACAGGAACAGGCACTGAGCACCAGATCCATTGAAGCAGGGGTCTACCACACTAGAGAGGACCCAAGGTGCAGACTGTGCAGAGAGGCCTCAGAGACAGTCCAACACATAGTGGCAGGATGTAAGATGCAGGCAGGAACAGCATACACTGAACGGCACAACCAAGTGGCTGGCATTGTGTACAGGAACATCTGCACAGCGTATGGGCTAGACCCTCCCAAGACCAGATGGGAGATTCCACAGAAGGTTGTGGAGAATAGCAGGGCTAAGATTCTGTGGGACTTCCAGATCCAGACGGACAGGCAGGTACTGGCCAATCAACCAGACATCGTGGTAATAGACAAGGACCAGAAGACAGCGGTGATTATAGATATAGCAGTGCCAAGTGACAGCAACATCAGGAAGAAGGAATATGAGAAGCTGGAGAAGTACCAGGGCCTGAAAGAGGAACTAGAGAGGATGTGGAAAGTGAAGGCCAAAGTGGTCCCAGTGGTGGTAGGAGCCCTCGGGGCTGTGACTCCTAAGCTGGGTGAGTGGCTCCAACAGATCCCAGGAACAACATCAGAGCTCTCTGTCCAGAAGAGTGCAGTGCTAGGAACAGCTAAGATACTGCGCAGAACCCTCAAACTCCCAGGCCTCTGGTAGAGGACCCGAGGTTGAGGAAGACACATACCACCCATAGGGGTGAGAGGGGAATTTTTTTTTATATATATATATAAATAATTCCATATGTATATAAAATATAGAAAGTATATTTATAAAAATGTAAGGAGCTCTCTGTTTGTGTGCATATATAACACACACACACACACCTCCTTACATAGTATCTGTACATACATTTCACAATTATATTAATGACCAGTGTGATTCTGTCCTTCATTTAAGACCCCACAAGACATTCTCTGGTGAACCAGAATGTACATACCAGAATCAGGACATTCTTGTAACCTCTTTACCAGTTGGTATTAAGGGTTCTTATCTTGGGTAAAGTTGGGGTTGCGCCGAACTCTCTTCCACTCAGTTCCTCAAGAACTAGGTTCAACTCCAATTTCCTCACTCAGGATCCTCTATTTGGCATACAGCTAAGCTACACTAAGTTGATCAGATGCAAGCAAAGGTTGCAGGTATAAGGTGTACCACACATCCAAAGTTACACAGCAAAACTTTTCCATATATATATATTTACCAACACTAACACCACCTGCATTCTTAACCATATATTGCATCACATGCTTTGGGATTGGCTTGGTTACTCTGCAGGAACAGCATGCTCTGTTCTCACACCGTGTATGTTCGATTTACTCTTTACCTCATCTTACATTCCAGGCTTATCTTGTCCATTGTAAATGGTACCGGGAGGGGGAGAGAGGGCGGCATCTCAGCTAAAACAGATAGCTTGTCTGTAACCTACTGCTGCATTTACTTTCCCCGGTCATGCCCACTAAGAAATGAGGCAAGTTACTTATCACCAGGCCCACAGGTCACAAAGAACATTTACCTAGATTACAGATCCTTAATAGCTGTGTGTACTACAAACTCACCCAGATTTGGTAGAGGATACCACCACACTGGAGTGGATATTAACACTTAACTCACTCTGTATATTTTTTATATGTCTGCTACCATGAATAGGCCATCTACAAAGTAAGTCTATAAAGTAATTCTTTGCCACCTGAATTTTCACCAGATTAAGGCCTCAATCCATGCAGGCATAGTGGTTACATTAGCAACCAAAGAAGAGAGGAAATATGATGCTCTGATTAGGGCACTAGCCTGGGACTTGGGAGACCTTGTGTTCAAGACCTTGCTCCATTAAGGACTTCCTGTGTAACTGACAGTAAATCTTTATACCTCAGTTCCTCTCTGTAAAGTGAGGACAATAATTCTTCTCACAGGGGTATTGCAAAGCATTCAAATATTACGTAATGGGTGCTATATAAGTAGGGTGATCAGATGTCCCAATTTTATAGGGACAGTCCTGATATTTGGGACTCTCTCTTATATAGATGTCTATTACTCCCAACTCCCTGTCCTGATTTTTCACCCTTGCTATCTGGTCACCCTACATATAAGTATGTAATAGATTGCAAACACAACATCTTATTCAAATATATATCCTCTGTACTACCTTGAACCTAGTGCCTGCTATTATTCTGTATGACTTGGTTAGCTGTTAAAACATGAAAAAGGAATTTATCTTCACATCCACTACTTTCTGGTTAAACCTGAACAGCCCCAAGCACAATGCATTAAATATATTGTCAGGACACCTTATTTTTATTTAAGTTTTACTCTTCATCTTATGCACTTTATTGGGGCTAGAAATTTCATTCGTAGTATTCTGTTACGGGGTACCATCAAATCTAAACTAAGATGGAATATAGGTACATTTACTTTCCCATTCCTTAGCTAGAGTCAGATAGTTCATCTTGCTGGGCACATTCCAGCCATGGTACAGTATCTGAAAATTACATTTTCCCCACTTATGCCAATTTGCAAACCACCTAGATTGGCCATTCCTTTGATCACACTGTCCATCATCCTATCCATTGAATGTATTATCTGTGGTGATTCTCTGTTCATTTTCTTGTATATCATGGAGCAGTGAAAAAACCTAGTGTATTTGTTGAGCCACATTTTCACTCTCCTCACTTGCCAGCAGATTTGACAGAAGTTGCATAGACAAGCTTTAGAACATACCATTACTGATACTTGAAAATCCATTTTTGTTTTTGTTCGGATACTCATACCTACATAGCTAGCTCCTCATCTGAATTTTGCCCAGAGATATCCACAGCCATGAGGGTACTGATCTTTATTATACAACATTGAAAACTATCACTAGCTTTTGAATGAAAAGCACCACAGTGAAATCCATTAAACCTGATACTCTTTCTCTATTAATTTAACTTTGCATCTCATCTCCACAGTGCTCCAATCTCTGCCCCATGCCTTCATTTGCTCTTTGCCCGCTACACAGCACTAACTCATCACTCGCAATTTTAACAATATACAAACTACGAAAACTTAAGTCTCCAGATTACCAAATGGGGTACTTTGGAAAAGAATATTTTAATGAAAGCAGAATCTTATCTTGTGTGGACTGCACCAGAGTCTAAACACTTCAATTTTAGTCAGTTACCCAGGGAAGAGTTGTGCAGATCACTCCTCAATCTTTTTCTAGAATGTGTCTTAAAGCAACAGGTTCTTCTAGTATTTATATCTTAGTGTGTACATCATGATGTGTATTCTTTCTGATCCACCTTTTCCTGTGTAATTCTTGTGAAAGAATGCTAAATAGACTCAAATCGTCTAAACTCAACCATCCACCACCTTTACTTGTTCCCATTCCACTCATGCTCGTTATTCTTGTTGTAGATACAAATACTACTGTGATAGATTACAGTTAATGGCTACCTTTCCATGCCACTAAGGACTGATTCTTGACAACAGTTCAACACCCAATGATATGGTTAACTTTTATTGTCAGGCCTGCAGTCATATGGCTCACCTGTGTTCTAGCAAAACCACAACTATGGCCTGGACACACTGTTAGCAGTGCATGGACTGAAGGTCTGGAAGTGGTTGTTGCTAATCACGTCTGCAGAAAGGTTAGCTTTCCCTTTTTCTGTACCTTGCAAGCATTCTTGATGTAGCTCCTCTGTATGTGTTCATGCACATTTTACCTTACTAGTTAGTATGAGGATTCTGTAGGAACTGGATTTTTGCCCTTACTCCTTTTCACCACACTAGCTGTCTGGCACTGGCAAGTTAATACTCAGTGAATATTCTTGCCTCTCCCAGGTGCTGATGATTTGGCACAAATAAAGAAGATGGAGAAGGTGAGTACCCATGTTAAAATGGGTCCTCTTCCACTAGATCCCTCAGAGAAAGTTCCTTACACCACCGCGCCAATGAATTTCTTAAAGCTGCCTCCATCATAAATACTCTGATTAAAATGTAAATTCAGCCAACCTATCAGCTTCCCATTAAGAGGACTCTTTAAAAACATCATCAATCAGCTGAGAGATATGTAGTGAAATACCACTTATCAACTGTAACTGCTTATGACAGTTAACAAAGCTTTATATTTGCCCCAAACATGTGCTGATCTATCAATTATACCAGGGTTCACTCTCACGCTAATTGTGCATTTTTTCTCTAATGCATTTTTGCTGTTATCTCATAGGCTAATGAAAGCCAGGAAATCAATAAATATAAATTATACATGCAAAGAAGGACTGCTGTGAACATAAAGTTTCTAATTAATTGCACTTGATTAATTTATATCCTTTAATTATCTTGCTAAGCCACAAACAACATAAATATCTTTGCAATCTGGTTATTGCTATGTCAGTCATAAAAAAAGCAGACACAGTAAATCTATGAAATCTAGCAAACTGCATTGCCAGAAAACATAGTATGGCATAGCACATAAATATAACAAGACACCTATGAATAATTTTAGTGTGACAAATTACCACTAAATATGCTCTATGGTTATTTGACTAAGGTTATAATGATGTTATAACTTTAAATGTAGCATATGCAGTAAGCCAAATTGTGGTGTTAACTAGTAGGATTACAGAGGCTGCTAGAGATATAAATGTATTCTAAAAATATTTTCATTTATACTGCAAAGTTAACATTGCTGTGATTGGGTGTGCCCAAGGAGCAAGTTATTTAAACAGTATTCTAAATCAGAGTATCTGTTTTATTTTCTCTTTGCACTTACAGATAAGATCTCAAACTAATTTGTTTCTAGAATGATCTGAAAGTCAGAAATGAACACAATCAGAATATACTAATGATACCCAACTTTCCACTGAGTTAAACCAGTGCTACGCCGTTGTCCTCAACTAAGAAGAAACTGGCTCGTCCTGACGTTCTTCCATTGTGTTTTACATGCAAAATGGTTTTTTTAGTCTTTCAAATTTTATCTGCCTTTGCTAAACCAACCATCTGTCACTGATCTGAAATCTAATCCTATCAGTCTACCAGGCTTGCTCTTTGTCCTATACAACAGCATATTACTGAATATCTATATCTACAACTTTCATAAATGTGTAAAAAGAAACTGTATCAGTCTACAGAGAGACTCAGACAGAGACCATCTGTCAGTGACTAAAGCTATTCTTTAAAAAAAGAAAACATTCATCTGGGATTTGCCCTTTACAGAGTAAACCCACTTAACCTCCCAATAAGATTAACTGTTATTTGTTTCCATTAAAAATGACCACGCTAATATGCATTTAATAGTTCTAACAATGAAAGAAATGCAAATTATTACCATTTAAAATTATTTGCAAAATCATACTTTTTTAATTTAATGGCAGGTGTTGTTTTTATAATTGATGAGGTAAGATATATTTTTCTCTTGCAGATCTTATTTCCTTAAAGCTGAGACTTTCAGGCCTGGCAAAACATATAGAACCACAGTGCATGGTTACCTTTTCTGCCATGGAAGACCACATAAGGAGTGCCCTTGGAGCAAAGGAAAACCCCACAAGTTTCCCCTCATTGTACTGACTGAAGGTCATTCCAACTGGATAGGCAAGAAGCAAAGTTTCTTGTGATATCTCCCACTCTTGGCCCTGAAGAGCACCCTGAAGGGGAAAAGAAGATGAGACCATAGATGACACATTCCCTCCTCCCTTTGTGCAGGCATGGGGAAATCCATGCACAGATGGTTCCCCTCTGCAGGCATAATCCAAAACCTACTGAAATCAGTGGGAATATTTTCACTGACTTCATTGAATGAGACTCTCTATTCCATGGGCATAAAAACTTCTCAAAGAATATCCAACTTCACTGCATGCATTTTGCCAACAGTTAGGGTTTCTGCTTCCCTTACTGCACCATTAAGCATCACTTCCATCATTTCTGGATGAAATATATATATGTATATTGTGTTTGTTTTGTTTTAAATAAATAGCACTAGATTTGAATACACTATTCATACGTTTCCTTTTGCTCTACAAATATACATGTGAGTAACAATTTCTCATAAGTCACTCTGTATAACTATTAAAGATTTCATTTTAGATGTACAGGTCTGGACTCAAATTCCACCTGTCTTGGAGGTAAGGAGTGTCTTTTTTTTTAAATATGAACTCACTGTTATTCACTGGAACTCACCCCACTGTGCAGGAAATCCTGGTTGCATCAGGTGGAAGCTTAAAGGCTCAGTGGGCCAGAATTTGAGCTAGTGTGAATTTCAATAACTCCATTGCCTTCGGTGGAATTATTTCCATTTATACCAGTTGAGAATCTCACCCCTGAAATATAACAGGATCCAGAAAATAGCAGCTTGGCCAAATGAGAAAAATTGTTTCTCTAACATGAGATTTATGAAAGGTCAAAAATAGAGAGAAGACACAAACATCTAAACCTTGCCTTCTTATTCTACAATTATGCTTTAGTTAAACATATTATTTTTAAGATCAAGCAATGAAGGAGAAACAGATTGTCTCACAATTGTACATATATTATGCAGTAAGGAAGTAGTCATTACCTATTTGTTCAGAGTTATTCTTCAAACTCGATGAGATTCCATCAACTGTGAGCATTTATGCATGCTGTAATTCACCACAACCCATCACAACTCAAAAAGCCTTTTCTTTCTATTAACCCTTACACAGCTATCAGCATATAATTTTCCAGACACTGAAAGCAAGGAGTTAACAATATGTTTGTTAAGTGTTACAGTCCCATTCTTCCTGTCCTCCAACCTCAGGAAACAGGCCCACAGACTGATGCTGCTCAGTCAAGTATCCCAGCATTGATGTGTTGCCTGTAGAGGCAAGGTTCAGGTTTGTATTTCATTTGGTTTTACAATATAGTGCATGGGGAGCTGGAGAAATGGAGAGAAGCAAGAACTGACACTGGTCAGGATGATGATGTACTAATGATGCAACTAGCTTCTTTGCCTGCTTATTTACGATACTAACTCTCCAATGAACAGGAAGACGCCTATGGCACATGATACTCATGGATCCATACTCCCCACTCCCACCCCCCTGGACTGGAAATTGATAAGAAAATGCTTTCATTCAGTTGAAAAAAATACCAATTCATCCAACAGAAAGGAAGTATGTAACTTCCACTGGATTTGTCACTTCAGATATAAAGCACCTAGATAGAAGCAGAGTAGCAAGGTTGACTGCAATTACCTTATCTTTCCTATTTTTAGTGACAGGACCAGATTATTTTAAGTGCATTTTATAGAAAACCCTTCTTTACTGAAATATAAAGACTGTAATAAAGACAATACAATGTTTTGAAACTGTTTTAAATCCTTCACTCAGCTTTGCCTCTACAGATTTAACATGTAGGGGTTCTAATCTTACTGCTACTAATTAGAGCTTTAGTGTAATTGTGCCAACAGGGTGCTTGGCATAATAATTACTATTGAGAGATTCTAGTGGAGCTGTAACATGCCCACATAATACAGATATGTCTAGTATTACAGAGCAGTCACCTTTGTATGTTGACTCTTAAGTTGGATTTTAACCAAGTAAGGGGTTATTTTGCGTTTATAATAAAGCTCAAAAGGCAAAGATATGTATGATTTAGGTATTCATTTTTTCCTCTGATTCTTTTGAATATTAATTGGCAGGAAGACAATGAATACAGCACATTTTACTGCACGTATTTCATAATTTGCTCTAGCCTGGTATAGGGAGAAATGCTTAATTTGACAGGTCACACTTCTTAAATTTAATTATATACTTTTCTCAGTATAATGTTCTCAGTCACAAAATTTACCACAATATATAATAAACAAGACTAAAAAGTAGGGATGGATACTTTAAATAGTTGCATTGGAAAGTGCCTGTGCTGCATTTCCATTACTAAGTTATTGATTTCCAAATATATCCTTATATATCTATTTGAATAGACTCATTTAAGGTAAATGCAGGGATCAGAAGTCAAACATAAAAAATTACCTTTACTTAAAAGTGTACAGATATTTTTGAAAAGAGACATTTTGCTTTCCTGATCATTCAATAGGTTTTACTTAGATGATTGGCTCAGTACCAAAACACAATTATTTCCATGTTTAACCCTTTATAATGGCGAAAATCCAACATTTGCCTACAATAATTTTTTTCAGCTCTGTAAATCTTCAACTCTATAATCATAACTAACCAAACGTGCATCTTAATTATGATGATTCTGTAAGAAGGTACTTCAAAAACAGGTTACTTTTTTTTTATTCGAGGCACAACCTACTTATTTGGGTATCCAAAAGCCCGGTTTAGGGAGTAACACGTAAGAGGGTGTAATAAACTATTTTAGACATCATGTAGCAATTTTTTTTAAACTGTTATAAACACTTTAAAAAAAAAAGTGGCATGTAATGGCATGTAGCCTGAATCAGAACTCCATTTAAAAGAGACAGGCTTGTTTTTACTGCCCCTTAGTGCTTCAATTTTAAAGTGACAGGAAACCAATTTCTGATTACAAATCAATGGGTTAGAAATCACCTTCAGAAAGTAGTAAATGTAGTTGTTGATATTAGATAGTAAAGAAGGATATTAGAAAAGCTCTGGTGTTACCATTTGTGTGTGTCTATTTTGCAAAAGTAAAACAAAACAAGATGAAATAATGTTGCTGCAAAGTCTCTGGGTTTCTTCTCTGTGCCTTCATTCACCTTTTCTAGGACCATTTCTCTTCATGCAAGTAAACTGTGAACTGTAGCCTTCATTTGTGCATCATCAGAATAATAAAAATGCAATTTATAGCCATAATTCTATACATATGGTGTGAGAGTTAAATATCCCAGATAAGGATTCAGTAAAAATTTCCTGAGCTGAGTGTTTCTCTCCTTATCTATACAGCGCATTTATTTGGTAACATAGTGGAAACAAAAACTATGTATGTTCCTGTCATGTAAGATACCTTTTGATGAAGCCTCTTTTTTCTTTAAGCTTTTCAGATAATCTTAGAGAAATCATCAAACTATAAAAAGAAATCAATAAAACAGAAAAGGTTCCCATCATCCCTAAAAATCCATAACTTTTGCATTTTAATAGAGACACGACAAGACTATACCAGTCATTTTCTTTCTGATGTGTTCCTTTGATTTCACTCTTATCTCACAGGACTCTTGACTTTCCTGAGAAAGGGATTATTGAATTGTATGTCTCTCTCAGATGCTCTTGATCATTCAAGTAGTCTGTACTTAAGAATGTTACAGAGTCTGCTCAGCTGCTGGCTCCTTAGGAACTCATCAGGGACTGTCATCATAATATTAATTGGGTTTTGTACAGGAATCTGAGTCTCACAATGAGAGGGTTTCAAGACAGGAGATTATGCCCAAAGCCAGATATAAAGACAAACATATTTAGCACAACAATTATGATAATTGCAGAAACACTCTGTTGAGAAATAAGTAAATCTGATTAAGGGCACTTCTACATGATCAAATATTAATCTGACGTCTTCACTCTAACCTGGTTTGAACATAAGAGGCTTCTTATGGTTTTATGTATTAACAGATTTGTAGAAGCTGAACTCATAGTACCTAATAATATAGTACATCCAAGTCACTACAGTAAAAGGCTCTTTAAAGAATGTAATCCACTTAAATTAAAAATAGACACAGATTGAATCATAAAGCTTAAATTAAAATTAAAATACAGTCAATCAATACAACTTTTTATATAAAGAACGAACTATTTTAGTACTTTTTTCATTTCACAGCATAAGAATTTGATACATTTCTTCCTGCTTAATAAAGGCTTAATCTCTTCATAACAAATCATCATAGCTAATATCATCCAGACACTGACTTAAAACTTTCCAGACATATTTAATACCCACACAAATAGATTAGAGAGTGAAATATGTATACTTTTGGCTAAGTATGAGAATTAATTTTGTTTAAAAATATATACAGTAATCACTTCTAAATTTAAATCATTTAATTAAACCTTGTCTTTACATTCATTACAACACAGATTTTTTCAATATTAACTTCACAGGCCAACCTTGTGTATGTGAGTCATGTTACTGAAGTGTAACCTCAGCATGTGATAAGAAAGCTGAAGAAAGTGATAAGATGGGATATCAAAACATCAGCAACAGCAATTGTTCTATTGGTAAAATATATAACTATCAGAAAATAATCTTATTATTCAAGATGACTTTGTTATAATATGGTTTATTAAACCGGTCTTAAGACTCTTTTTTGCAATTCTGGCACACCATATACTTCACAAAGTAAAATATTATGCATATATCAGACCTATATACAACATACATCTACATCTATGCACACACTTTTGTTGATATTCTGTTAAGTATATTTGGGCCTGCATGTTCAGTCAGAAAGTATGTCTACTGTAATTTTTATATAACCATTTGAAAACACATAACAGAAACATTTCTATATGTGGCCATAGTCTATGATAATGAAGTCAAAGATAATGAAAGCTCATTACAGACACCTGCAATTTATTTTAGTAATGTACATATTATGTGTGTGTGTGTATATATATATATATAAAACACAACAGATTTTTTGTAATGCTCAAATCAAAGAGAATTTTCTAACCTTCCATCAGCATTTTCTTTATGTATCTTTATTTATTCAGAAGAATTAACCACATATAGACCTTGTGGAAGGTAAATCTTGCCAGCATGGCTTATCTCCCATAGTAATTAGGCTTGTGTTTCTGCTTTATTAACTCTGATACAACAGTGCCCTGCCCTCTGTCACCAGGGGTACTAATAGATGATAATCACTACGATTTGGAAACTATACAAATTAAATGATGAAGTGAGAGGAAGTGAAGTAAAGCAATGAGTTCAAGGACAAGTGGGTTAGTCATTTAAATACTCATTTTCAGAATGTTAAATAGGAACTTTACATTTAAATGTAAAACATCATTTATTACGAGGTATAATAATTTCCAAGAAGATAAATTGCACATTAATGCAATATTAACCGTTTAAAGATGTGAGGAAATATTTTGTTTTATTATACAGTATTTTACAAGATAAAGTCTCTTTGTCCTAAAAGAGAAGTTTAGCAAGCAAATTTTTTCAACATTTGAATACAATGCAACACAACTTAATTCTCCTTAAATGCAATTTTACATTTTATTTTTGGAACTATCAAGTGTTTTTTCCTCCAATTGTAAATATTTCAACAGGACTGATGATAACCTACAGAATTTCTCAAAACCTAAATATATTTTTGATTTGCATTCATACAAACATTATCTGAAGATATAATTTCTATTTCTTAAATAACACTTTTCATCCACTGATCTCATAGATAGACTTTACATAACCCCCCCCCCGTTTAAAATTTAAGTGTTTAATTACCAGAAAAATGAACTCAGACTATGGAAGGAAAACAAAGTTACATGGTTTACTTAAAAACTGGTATCATTATTTTCTTTTCTTTGATAATATTTGTCAGTACTTTCAGCAGCTAAAACATCCTTTGGGCAAAGTGATTTCACATGTAGTTTAAGTTTTGAATGGCTTGATTAAGAAGTGATAAAAAAGCTGCACAGTTATGCTGAGATGTCCAAATAATTGTCTTCCCCATAAGAAGTGAATTAAGGCATGTACAAAAACTCAAAAGGATAACACTGACCATTGACAGAACATTAAACAATCTTTGCAAATCAACATTTCTATTTTATATTAATTATATATATATATATATATATATATATATATATATATATATATATATATATATATATATATAATTATATATATTATATATATTATATATATATATTTATGGAACTCTAATGTAACATCACATTGTATCATTTTAGTTTGATTCCCACATGGGAATTGTAGATCTAGGCAGATAAAGGAAATGTATTTCTACATTAGCCAGAACAGTTGTTTTTAAATCTTCATTTCCTGTTAAGCTAAAGCTTCATGTCAACCCTAGCTTTATCACAGGTAAGCTAGGTGAATGCTGCTGTGTAAGTAAAATACCTCGTTAAACCATTCAGTCTAATTGTTTAGATGAACTCGGTTTGTTCTTCAAAAGTGGACTAAAGATTTCTCAGTGTCAACTTTATTATTCCAAACACAGAGTTACTTTCTCAAGAATATATTCTGCTACATTATTTCATCTCAATATTTGAAATTTGGAGTTCTCCTAGTTAACTTGGCTACAAAGCATCATGATTATTAAAACTTCTAGCTTTGCAAGGGCCTATTTCATGCACTATGAGAATATAAATATCCACAGTGATAATTTATTTTTTAAAGGAAGTACAAGGAGCAATGAATTTTTACATTAACACATCTGTTCTAATATACACATGCAAAATGTTATACCACACAATACATGCTATATATAATAAAATAGGTTTCATGTTAAAATTAAAATGCAATATGATTTTAAAAATAGATTTCATATCTGAATACTGAAACAAATATCAATGGTATAAGAATTTTTTTCCAGAGAAATGGCCACTATTTTGCAAGATATGCTTCAGTCCAGTGCTGCAAAACCTCCTGTATAATTTAAAATTATATTTTATGTTAAAAGCTACATCCACCTTAGTGAATTAGAAAACACGATAGTTTCCACCTTTGGAGAGGACAAGATTTACAGACAAAACACAAATATAGATACTTAGCTAATAATCATCATCCAGCTAGCCTCTGTGTTTTCTGAAGAATTGTATTCCATAGTTAGCATGTTTACATTCATTCAATTCTAGCTGCAGATTATGGCAATTAGATATTTATCCTCCTTGGGTCTATTTAATGTACACTGTTTTTATTTATGTTGAACTTGAATCCATTAGCAGAAACAAAGCTGCATACTCATAACCCTAATCAGTTGCTAGAGATGCATACAGACTACTGCTTGTTTACTTTGGGAAGACTAATCTTATGGCATGCATTAAAAATGTTGTAATTGTCACTGACTAACACTGCAAATTGAAATCTTGGAACAATCTTATTTACAATTCAAAGGCTCCACATTTAATTTGTGCATTGGAAATTTTTGCTTTACCCTTTTGTTAAAAAAAACTGATGCACAGGACAATACACAAAAATACCACAAACTAACCATGAATGCAAGGTCATTTCATTTCTCTAACACAGTATTTCACTAAAAGATGTATCTAGCTGTCATCAGATCAGTCTCCACTTACCATCTTTACCCCTTGGTTAATATACACTATACAACTGGATATTTCAACTGTTTTGTGCTAGTCACACAGCTAGGGATATTAACAGAAAAATTACTCCTTCCTTTGTATTTCTTAAGGAAAAGCTTAGCTGCTGTTTTTACTTACAGTTCTCAGCATTTCTTTGTCTTCTAAACCATTTTTGATTTTAATATGAAAGTTTTGTGAGTTATTCTATCAGAAAATTCAAACCTTTACTAAGTGACATGAACAGTTACAGTTGGCTTAAGTGTAGTTGGGTACCCCTTATTCCAAAAGAAAAAGCAATATATGATATATGTTAACATCTAAAGACTGAAAACATAGCCAGTAAAATAGTCTCACAGACTCAAGGAAATCACTACTTAATTCAACAAACATTTGTTTCAGCTCAGGCATTGCAACAGAAACTTTTAGCAGCCTTCTGGTTCAATAATACTCTGTTTGATATGTAGACTCATAACATGCGGCACAGCACCATCTGCTGGCTTGAACAAAGGTTTTGGAGACAACATGATCAGGAAACCAGAATCCGTGATTCTCAAATCTATCCAAAATACAAAAGGAAGGCATTCTACTCACCTCAGTTCACCAGGGTTTCTAAGATTCTGCACAGATTCACTATGTAAAAAAAAGATAGAGTATTGTAAGGTGTTTTTGAAATGACATTTGAAAATCAAGTAAAGACAATCTCAGCACGAAGGCCTTATTCAAAGAAATAAAGAAGACAAGTTTCCTTCTTTATGGTTCACAGAATGTTTCTCAAACATTACATTCTTGCTCTAGTCTGCATGTACCTTTATGGGTGTGGTTTGTTTTATTGGGTCAACTGAGGGTTCAATCAACAACCAAATAACAAGTAGTTGTGTCTTAACTTAATCGCCACTGGAAGTAGCATTTCTCAAGTTAACGGACAAAGTTTTTTTATGTTTCTACTTGTTTCACATAGGTGTAAAAAGTAAAGGAAAATATATAAAAAACGACAAAGAATCCATTTTCATTTTATAAAGACTTCATACACACAAATGGAGCAAGTAAGCAAACAATATTTTCAGTAGTACCATTAGAGGGCCATAGTAGCTAAGAGAGCCTCAGAAACATTTTCAGAGATGTCTGAATGATTGGTTTTCTGTAGCTGTTTAAATAGAAATCTTAATTCTCTTTATTAGTGCTATTTCAAAGGACATTGATACCCACTTCCACATTTAGGCATTAAAAAGTGTATTTTGCTTGCTGATTCACAACAAAAAATGAATATTTAAAAGGAAAAATTATGCAATTTCCATACCCACGCCAACGAACAAAAAGCACTTTTCCAGTCCCCAAATTGCTGAGGTTTATATATTTCTGTGTATATATGCAGGCAACAGAAGCAGATTTCTGGTAAAAAATTAAGTGCCAAATTCTGCAACATCAGTAGGACTGCTTGTATGAATAAGTGCTACTCAATATGAATAAAGCTGCAGAATTGGGTCCTAAGTCTTTGTTCAGTCTTACAGCTCATAGTAGCAGAACTCTATAGATTGGAAACACAAATTCTAGTTACACTAGTCCCTGTAAATTATTTTGCTGACTCGATGCCTATTTCATGAGGTGTGAGGAGGCCTTGGCTGGTGCAAGAGCATACTGAAAATGTTACACACTTGGTACCCACTGTGGGGTTTTGATAAGGATTCTCTTTGTGCCAGTTTGGAGATGCGCAGCTGGCTCAACTGAGGAAAAGTGCAAGGCATTCTGGGAAATATTAGTTGACCAACGTTAGCAAAGTTACCTCTTGGGCATAACTGGCAGACTTCTTCCTTAAAAATCCTACTACTGATCTTCCCAGGAAAGCACGTGGCTAGGACCTGATCCAGAGCCCACAGAAGTAAAGATAAAACCTCCCACTGACTTCAATGGGACCTGAGTCAGGCCCTCAGAGCACAGCTTTATGAGTGAGGACACCTGGGCTGTGCAGCCTAGTACAAGTAATCTATGGCCAAGTTTTATTCTCATTTGCACACACATATACCCCACCACCTCTGAAGTAGCTCTAATGAAATGAACAGTATTACTCCATTTTAAAATGGGTGTAACTACGAAGAACACAATCTGGCCATTAGCCTCTGTGTCTCTGTTTCCCTGAGTGTTAAATTGTGGATCAATCCTTCTTTCCGATCTACCTACCCCGCTATGAGGTTTAGCTACCATCCGTAAAGCTCTGTGTGCCAGAATCACTATGCACTATCTTGCGTGTACCACGTGTGTGTATGTAACGAGACCTTGCCACATAAAGGGGCTGATCCTGCACCTCTAATGGGAGTTTTGCCATTAGTGGCACAACCGTGCCCCAAGTTATGCAATAACAAAGATGGACTTGAGTTTAAGATCATCTCTGCTAAGTAAATATTTCTACGACGTTTAATTCGGTGAGGTTTAATTCTATTTCAAATTATAGTATATAACTATCTCTTACCTTTTAACTTTAGTGACTCTCAGTGGTTGGTACTTATTAAGTATAATTTTATTTGTCACTGTGGTGACATGTAGTTTCCTCAGACAGTGTGAGGTGGCAAGAAAGTTTGTATGCATCAGTATGCAGTCAACAGAACTCATTGTTTTACAGAAGGAACAAAAGCTAACCAGAAGTGGTATCTCATTGTGAGGCATATGATTCACGGACATTATCACACCGCAATACAGGAGGAAAATGGGCATTGTCACAGTATCTGTGCAGGACCAATGCATGGTGCAACTACAAATGGCTTATTATTTTAACCTTTCTTAAATATTCTAGAGGGATAACACAAAACACACAAATTGAAGGAATGATTGAGATTTAATATAAAACGGAACATTGACAGATGTTGTGACAACAACAACAAGAGATGTCTGACGGTCTGTTCCTAACCCCAAGGCTCAGTAGTACAAGCTGTGTGTGTGCTGAACTCCGATTGTTTTAAATTTTTGTTCTGACATTTTTGCTACAGTATTACATCAATGCAGTTGTTAAGAACAGGTAGAGTTAAAAATAATCAATTGACTGTAAAATATATTTCTCCTGTAAAAGCAATGGACTGACACTTGCTAACTTTAAACCAACCATATATAGAAATGAGCTCTTATGCTTGAAGAGCTCCTAAGACATGCTATCATGAGTTACATCCATTCACAGTTCTTGCTGCAGGTGTCAATAACGAAAAAACACAAATAAGAATGTATTTACCATTCTTAGGGCTGAATTCTGAAAAAATGATATCTGTAAATATAACCATTTGTGCGCACAGCAGAGGTGTTTGCCTACAATAACAGGTCCATGTCGTGCAAGTATATTGTGCATGCAAATCACATAAAGTTAAGGATCTGGTACCTTGATTTAATGTAATGTTAAAAAGCAGTAATTAATGCAAATTCCAAGGCTGCAGTTGATACAAAAAGCATGGTTCATTGTTACCAGATACGGACAAAGAAAAATATTCAATATATTCTGCTCTCTATGGTGAGTGTCACAAAAACATGTCTGCCCTACAAGAATGAGTAATAAAATAAAAAAAAATTCCCCAAATAAGTACAGTTCGTGGGAAAATAGGAAAAGATTTTTATGAAAAATGTATCCCCTTTTTAATCCAAATTTGAAATTTTGACTACAATTGCCAATGTTGTGAATATTAAAAATTTTCAACAAGCCTCAGTTAAAAATTAATCAGCAAGATGAAGCCTCCAGGCCCTCCTCCTCTTGAGCTTTTTCCCTCTACTCCAAGTGAAAACCATTACTTTAAGTTTAAGGATGAAGTAACTTCACCAGCCATAAATCCCAAGCAGGCCCCTGATAGCTTAAACATCCCTTGGGAGAGGATTTTCAAAAGCATTCAACATTGGCCTAATTCTACCCCCGCTATATGGAACGGACGTTTAATCATTGTTCCATAATCATTGAAATAACCTTACTTTAGAGCTTCGTCCATCCTGTGCTTTGTTGCACATTGGGCTACCCACATTTGCCATCCTTCCTTGTCACCTGCCCTTCTCTCCAAATCTTCCCATTTCATACTGAGGTGCTTGATGTCGTTCAGAACTGTTCGTTTCCATGTTATTTGCAGTCTTCCTCTCTTTCTTGCATTTTCTGGCTTCCATTCAAGGACGGAATTTGGTAACTGTTTTTTTCCCCATTCTCAGCACATGTCCCAGCCACTGATGTCCTTTTTTGTAGAATATTTGTGAGAGGGTGCCCTGTCCAGTAATTTTTATGACTTCTTCATGCGCCTTCCTATCTCTATATGTTATTCCCAATATTCTGCTCTGACATTTGTAATGAAATGTTTCTAGCTTTTGCGTATCTTTCTTGGTAAGTAACCATGTCTCACTGATATATGTTGTGATGGCGACAACAATTGCTTTGTACATGTTCAGTTTTGTCTTGAGAGATGTTTTTGAGATGCGAGATGTTTTTGAGCCTTCCAAGTGCAGCATTTGCCTTCCTGATTCTTCTTACTATTTCCTCTGATCTAGTACCAATGCTGACTGATGGTACTTCCAAGATATGTAGAACTGTCCACATTCTCCAGTTTCTCGTCTTCAATTTTGATTTCTGTCCCCATTAACATGACCTTACATTTCTTTGCATTGTATCTCAAACCTATCTTCTCCATTACTTCTTCTACTTGGTTTGTGCGTTTTTGTAGTCTGTTGGCATCTTCACTGATAAGAGCAATGTCATCACCAAAGTCTAGATCAAATAGCCTTAAATTGTTCCATTTTAGGCCATATGTATCACTGCTGTATTGTTTTAATCCATAGTTGAAGACTAGCATAAACAAATAAAAAACCCACCACTTGAAATAACACCCTTAGTTAAATAGGAAAGAGTTCATTAGTATGTGCTTCTTCTGGCCATAAAGCAATATTGGCCCAGAATTACATTTGTACAAGAACATGATTTTCAGAAGGACAGTCACCCTGCTGCTGAATAGGTTGGCCTACCTCAGAGCCAAGTTCTAAGATTTGCTCTATTTACAGTTTTGTGGACTGCAGCAGGACAGCCAGGCACAATTAATTTAACAGGTTGTTTCCAATTTTGTAATCCCTTATTTTGATGTTTGTAGGTCTTCTGCACCCTTCCATTTCTGAGTAACTTGCCTGTCTGTAAGAGTAGCTGCTATTTTGCACCAGGGGCTTCATGCAGCCTGTTACAGAGAAGACTCACACTATGTCCTTTTCTGGGCACTTTATATTCTTTTTCCCCTTCATCATAAAGTCAAATTTTTCATATTGAAAAAACAGCTGCTTTTTATGCATGAAAAAATAAATATGCACGGAAATCTAGAGCAGTCATCTCAATTTGGCGATTTTGTTGCACAGCAGAATACTACTGACCAAATTCTGCACTCTATAATGCATGCCAATCCTACTGGGATTCACTTAGGTGGCACACTGACAGCAGAGCTTTGTTCGGTAACCTCTAATGCCTTAAATTCTTATTCTACTTTAATTAAATGTATCCAGTTGTTTGAGTGCCATATTTTCAGGATCCCACAATAGTTCAACTTTCCTCCACAAAGGTAACTATGGCTCCAACTCAGCAACTTTATATGAACACTTACCTAATTTTAAACTTATTAGCAGCACATTGAAATCAATGCAACTACTCATATGCTTATACTTAGTGAAGTGCTTAAAAGTACCTTACTTAAATTAAACAGGGCCTAAATGAGACTTTTAGAATAGATATATTACAAGATACAACCATTTGAAGTAGTAGTACCTCAAAGAATTCATTCTCTCCCTCTTTTAGCTTTACCCTAGCATAAGGTCATCTTTGTCAAAACTCTGAAGAAATCCTACACCATAAAAATAAGAGCCATAATGGTTCCATTCATATTACTTTGAATCCAAATGATGATGTATGTCCATTGGTTTTCTGAAGGATCACAGGTTATGAAGAGTTTGTCTTTTAAAAACATTTCCCCCTAATATAAATGAGGATTCTGATAGCATATCCAGCAAGAGGCACCGTAGAGTGAGCATAGCATGGCTAGCCTTACTTAAGGAAAATTTTTTAAATGTTCTTGCCTATTTTTAGATTAGCACACAAAATTACTGACTTATTGGGAATAGCTCTCGAATAAATGATCAGTATAATGACCTACGAAAGGCACAAATGTACTACTGGTTGAGTCAACTGCAAAAGAACAATCTATGAATCTTGTGCTAAATTAATTATCTCATTAACCTTGACCATTTTCACCTGACCTTAAGAGGAAGGTAAGAAATTAGACGACAGATACGCAGGTATGTGTTTGAAAGGATTTCCATCTTGGCATACACATTAGTAAACACTGCACACTTAGAGAAATTGGTAAAAGTAGTAAGGGAGGAAATTAGGAGACTATGAATATAGTGAGTGAGAAAATTACAGACTGCAACCTCTGTGTTATTGCACAGTTCCAGATTACAGTTGTAACCTTCACCTCTGTCAGTCTTGTTAAGGAGCATAACAGCAAATGGAAACAAGGGGGAAAAGGGTTTGTTTTGTCACATACTCTATGGACACAGCTACACTAGGAAATGTGTAAAAAGCATAGTGTAGACAAGGGCATGTGTAATCTGAACAAATGTTACTGGCTCAAGTAAGCCACAGGCCCTCCCAGTCAGAGTTACCATTTAACTCACTAACATACAAACTACCCTGTATACACTAGGGTTTTAACTACCATATTAAACACCTTTTCTCCTAGTGAGGACAAGCAGGCCTAAATCCTCTCTCAAGTGCACTATTCAGGGAAGAGAAATGTGAGCAGGGGAAGTGCACTGCGCTGTGGCATCACACTACTCCAGAGCCTCTATTGCAGCTATTGCTGCTGTTGGTTCATGCACACATATGCATGAGGGGTGGAGCCCAGTGAATCTGCCTAACTATGGAAACTCCACACAGGACAGCTCTCTACATTCTGACCACCATATGCAGAACCTACTGAATTCAGAGCCTTGCAGCATCTTTATTTTGTGCCAGGGGATTTGTAGATAACAGATGAAAAAGGAATTAAGGATTTTATTTGGCTAAAAGCTCCCAGTTCAGACATAGACACAAGTAAATGAGTCAAACCAATTCTACACATACAGAGAGTCTCCTAGACGATGCACAAGTGGCAGTGGAAAATGTTAAGGGCAAATATGGGTCAAAGGTATTATCACACATCAGCTGCAAACCCCAAAACTCTGGGCATTCGGGGCAGGGAGAGACAACACAGCAATTCCAATCACATGAATATGTCACCCCCACCCCCATCCACAGGGCTGCATGGTGTGTCACAATTACCTTTTTTGCCTATTGGCATCTCTACATGGATTAGTTAGTAGGATGTACCATCCTCAGCGCTACAGTATGTCAAACACCACTAACCCAGGAAGGATATGGAGTATTTATTTGCACAAGCTCCCACCACATTCTGTAGCTCAGTGGTCCCCAAACTTTTTTGTGGCCAGTAGTACATTCATGTTTTCAGAAGAGTGTGGAGGTCTTCAACAATTTTTCAAGGCTTATTTGGTATTTGTACATTAAATAATACAAAAACCATCATATTTAATATAATATATGAATCAAGAGAGAAGCCGGAGGGAAACTGTGAGGACAGAACACTGGCGCCTGCAGCCCCAGAGTTCTCTGTTCCCGGCTGGCGCGGGGCCATGGCTTCTCTCTGGCTTACGCCATGGCCCCACACCTGCCAGGGACTGAGAATACCGGCGCCCACAGCCTGCCGTCCCGGAGCTCTCTGTCCCCGGCCGGCGCGGGCCGCAGCTTCTCTCTGGCTTACGCCACGGCCCCACACTTGCCAGGGACTGAGAACACCGGCATCCACAGCCTGCAGCCCCGGAGTTCTCTGTCCCCGGCAGGCGTGGCTTGTCTCCCCTGCTGGGCACTAGGCGAGAGCACATAAATGCACCACATTGCGGACCACTGCTGTAGCTCAATGGGTCCTGATGACCAAGCTACTGTGGAGCTACTTCACTGCCCCATCCATGCTACTTAAGATAGGATGTTGTCAAATTTAATATAGATAGGACCAAGAGGTTTCTGTGCGCTTTGCTCATATATAAGTCAATGTCAGAATGGAGCCCTAGTATCAGTGATGTGAAAGTAATTATACATGGAACTATCAATTCCTTTTCTGATAGTGAAGCATCCACAACCAGATCCTGACTCTCAACTTCATTCATTAGTAACAAATTTATTTCTGAAAATAGTTATTTGTAGCCTGTTTGCAAGCAATATATTGTATTTGATAGATGAAATTCAAGCTACGTTGATTGGCTATAGCACAGTGACATCATAAGATTCACTCCCTGGCTGAATGTACACAATTGTTTGAATGGGATGAAGACTGCACAAAATATTCTTCTCTGTTTTTCACTTCATTTACTATGTGCATATGCTATTTCACCAGTTCTCCAAAATAAACCCTGTGTTGTTTGTGTGGGTTTTTCCCCCACAATAATGAGGAGGAGAATCTTTTCACAAAAATTTGCAAATATTGCCAACCAACAGAGTTACAAGGGGACCCAAGGCAAGGGTAGCACCTGAATTTTCCCTGCGCTTCCTATAACTTCTCCTTCAAAATTATAGCTGCTGTTGGTGGATGTCACCTGATCTAGAGTCTTATGGAACTAAACTAATGGCCCATAACCTTCAATTCTCATGTATGTTATCCTTCATATATAAGCCAGAATTAAAGTGCACCACCCTAATTCTAATGGAACTAGCATTGTTTCAGGTAACTAATCATGAACCAGACGTAGAACCTGCCATCTGAGGAGCAACCATAATGTTGCATTTATATTCCTCTTTTGGGGGTGAACATTTTAAGGTTCTTTAAGACAGTTTCCAAAATAGTCTCCTTTGTTAATTTGTTATTAAATTGGCTAGTCTACAAACTTTGAAAGTGGAATTACAAAATATGCATGACAAGTGGTGCTTTAACTTCAAATGTTACATAAATCCTAATTAACAGCATATTTTTCTAAATGAAAAACTGTGTATTTATCAGAGAAATATTCACTATTTGGTTTGGAATATTCCATAAATTAGAATGCTAAAGAGAGCAAACGTTGCTTGGTTTTTATCATTATGGTACCTTAACAGCATATATGAATATTTATCATGATACACTATGTATTTCAGGTGAAATCTACGATGACTACTGGAGGAGGATGTTTAGATTCTGGTTAGATATCTGAATTATCCACGCACCTGGAATCTGCATAATTCAGCTAGAAATCTCAAGAAAGAGGTCTTATGGTATTTCCAGTCCTGGTCAGAATATGAAAGTGAAAGGGAATGTGGAAACGGACGCTAACTAAAAAAAATCGATTCAAATTTAATTGTAGAAATGGCTAAATTTCTAAGGAGGTTGGGATTTTTCTTTTCTAAACTGGTCTATACTCCTGAGATGATTGTAAGAAGGAAAAACAAAAAAATCTCACGCCAACCTGTATATTGCACAGCCATATGCTTTTCCTGCTGAAGGTTCACAAGGCTCAGACAGTAACTATTTTTAAATCCCTCAGTAAATCCATTTTGATTAATGTGAACACTGTACAATACTCCATCTATTGCAGAATAATTAAGGCGCATTGAAAACCCAATCACCACTGAGGCAAGTAGTGGGAAATTGTTGACCTCACACAGATCTTTCCAGTCTACAATTCCGGACATTCATTACTGTGAAAAACAAAGTCATTAAAAGAGTTTACTTCCACGCCTTCAGAAACAACCTAAAAAAGTCAAACCCACCTTCCACTATCTTTTGTCTGTTAAACCTCATTCTTCCATCATTTAATATGTGAAACCCATTAAGTGAATGGACATATCAATTCAATATAAGGCTTAGTTGAGATTGGCCTGCTGTTCAATATAAGGCTTATATTGAACTGATATATCCAGTCACTTAATGGGTTTCACATACGAAATGATGAAAGAATAGGGGTTCACAAGCAATAAAAAGAAGGCGATGTCCCCTTAAGATGGGAAAGTTTCTTTAAAGAAAAACAAAAAGAAACTACGAAAAGACAATTTGCTCTAGGCACTTTAGTCTCAACGTGGGGGAGCTGCCTAGAAACATAGGCGGTTATTAAAAAAATGATTTCTCCATGTTCACAAACCTTGCTGGGGTAAAAGCTTCAGAGGCTTTTGGAAGTCAGGGTGCTGACAGAGCTACCTAACATCAGCCTTTTAGCCCAAGTCTCAGGATGCAGCAAAAACTGCTTCGAAATTCTCAGGACCTTTGTTGGTGCCAGGCCTGAGTCAGCTGGCACAGGCCAGCTCCGGGTTTTTAATTGCAGTGTAGACCTAAGGGTTTAATCCTATAAGGTGCTGAGCCTTCTGGCCCTGATAACTTAAGCACATACATCACTACATACGTAATTTTAATCACATTAGTAGTCCCACTGAGCTCAACGGGATGATTAACGTGCTGGAGGTTAAACACATACTTATTGCCTTGCTGGGTCCAGGTTCTAATAAGTTTGCTTCAGTTTGCTCAGATCCCTAATGTCTCTCCTTTCCACTAACATTTGAGAGGTCAGGTTTTACTACTGTCACTTGTACCAGCTGAAAGCCAATTTCAAATTCACATTAACTAGTAAAAGTAGAAATCAAATTTTCAATTCACACTTCTCATTTATATCTGCACTGTGCGCACACTCATCCAATCAGGCAAACAAACAGTGCCTTGTGACAGCAGGCCAATCTCAACTAACCAAAACTGCTTGAATAGCAAATACTGAATATTCACACAGAAGTGTTTGTGTCTAAGCTGCAACGGTAGAAAAATATGAAAAAGCTTTGAACAGTGAATACATTTGAAGAAATAGCCATCTGCACCAAGATTCTGCTCATGGAATATCTATAAGCAGAGCTAGAATTCTCAGAAAAGGCATCCACAGTAATTCGCTCTGCTGTAAAGTTTTGCTCTTAGACGTTTACATTATTTACCACTTGCATTCACTGTTAATAGTACTCTCATCCCTTGAAAAAAAAGTTATATCATCTCTCTCTTTTCCTCTCTTCTTTTTGCCTCGTGATACAAAACGCATACTCAAAAGTATTATTGTTCATCTTATATGTAACACACACAGGTCCTCCGCATCACTACTTTTTCTTGCACAGATTAGTCAGATCTCTCTCTCTCTCTCTCACACATACATACACACACAGACTATGAGATCATGATGAAACGGTCTCATTTCAATAGTTAAACTCATCTTTCAGCATTGTTGCTTCCCACCCATGAAGCAGGCTGTATTTCCTACTTGTTCAGAATTTTCACATTTCATTTAGTGTAAAGTACATTGGAGGTAGGAAAAAAAATGTTCTTCATAGTTATAGTCTAAACTACTGACCACATTTGGGCAACAGCGAACTCATCAACTCTGAGGGCCTTGTTCACCAGAGTTTGGAACTCCACTAAACACTTTGCTAAACCTCTAATTTTGACATGCTTTTCAAAGGCAGTCACAAGATGAATATCAAAGAATAAGAGTAATCCACATTGGGAAACCTGTCAGAAAATTGTTGGGAAAATAAAGTGAATCAATATCATGTCAAGAGACTCAAATGGAAAAATATTGAATATTCATTTTCTTGGTTTCAGAGGTGTAGGGATTTAGTAGAACTGGAGAAGCCTGTGGGATTTTCGGCTTTCTTGGAAACATTCAAAAATTTTTGTGCTGAGCATTGGATTCGTATTTAATTAGCTTCTTTAAAATGGCAGTCTGCATCTTTATGCCACTTGTTAATGAATAGGCAGCATAGTTAGAGGACCTAATCTGCAGCACACAATGGGCATTGCTACAAATAAAAGAGATACGTAATATGTCCTGGTGTTTCGGTATGTTACCTTGTTGACCAATATGAAAACTAGCCCTTTGTTTGGAAATGCTGCTAAGAAATAGTAAATATCAAGAATTACCTTAGTTAAATGTCAATAATTTAATCAGATTTACAGAATGTAAGATTTATTTATTTTTTCTAATGTTGGTCACATTCCCAGAAATTTGATATGCTGACACAAGCAACTCCTAATGGAGGAGCACTATGTCTGTGCAGTTTGTGACTGAGGCTACAAACTTAGTTTTTCTATTTGTCAAACTGTTTTAAGCATAATCCTACTCAGACCAGACTTATGCAATTTAAGAATTTAAACAAACAGAAGCACATTTCTACGTTCATTTATATGAGAAAACAAATGTCAGGCCGCCTTTGCCACAAACGCAACGCAATGCAGCAAAGAAGATATTTTGAAATAGCTGCCCCACAATGTGTCACTCATGAAGCAAGGAAAAAAGGAATCAATTGTCCCTATTGCTTACTTACTTTTGCCTATAACTATATAAATATATTCAGGCAGCCCCAGTAATCCATTCATACAGAGAGGTATGAAATTTCTAAACTGAATTCAAAGCTTTGCCATCCAGCTGACCCTTGGACCACCACCTTTTTACTTTTTTTTCCCCCCAAAAAAGAACACATTAGGAAGTTTAGTGATTGCTTGAAAACAAAAAAACTCAGTGAACTAGAAGGTAAAAATTCACCCGTTTAGGCCCAAAGGGCAACTGAAGGCAAAACAAAGGGAAATACGCACAGTAATATTAGTAAACAGTTAGAAAAACTTTAGAATACTAGAAATGTCCAGTATAGAGAGTAGGAATATTTTTACTTCATCATATAACAGAGGCCAAGAATTTCAAAAGTGACTTGTGATTTTGGATGCCCAGCATGAGATTTGTTAAAAAATATTGCCAATGCCAAGCATTCATATATTGTGAGTAGGTCTCAAAATGAGATTGGGTTAAAAATTGTGAGGGTTGTTTTTTTAAATAATTTTGAGTTCTTTTTTTTTTGTTTCTGAGTATATGGGAGGTAATGTTTTCCAGATCTTCTCTGTGCTTATTCGGGTCGCTAGTGTACTTTTTTCAAAATGAAAGCTGAGATTCTCATCAAATCACTTGATTTCAGGAGCTGGGATTTTAAGAAAAACACCTAATAATATCACAAGGCTTGTGATAAAAATCACAAGAGGAGACAGAACTCCTATAAAGGGGGTAGATTCCAAAGGTTGGGTGCTCAACCGTTTCTGGGTATCAGCCTCCAGGAAAGGAGTCTCAAGCTGCACACTCCAAAAACAGGGCAGCAAAAAATCACTAATGACTTGTGAAAATTGCAGTCATAACCCATGCTGTGTATCCACCCTCATTTTAAGATTTTCTAGCTCTCCAGTAAAAGCTGTCTCTTCACCTCTCCCTCAGGCACAAACAATTATGGAACTATCATGTAACAAATTTAAACAGATTAACTACTTTTGATAGCATGGGGAAAATACTGCTTCTCTCTTACTAGGCATCAAAACTCTCTCACCATTCTTAAGTAACAGCAGAAATAATACAATCAGGAAAAAAGTGAAATTTAATTTGGTTTTTAGAACTGTTCCTTCCCTTGCTTGAGAAGATTAGCTTTCAAAGAGATGGTGAAATCACTGATGTACTCGTTTTCAAGTCAAAAGAAAGAGACCTGTAAATACCAAACATTTGCTCTTTGGAGCATAACAAGAAAAGAAAAGAAAAAAAAGAAGATATCCAGGTTCCTAAATGATATTAAGAACAAAGTATTGTCCAGGTAATAGCTTGTTAACACTAGATCCCTTTTATTTAAAAGAGTTTGTATCTATTCCCAATAAATATGTCCCTTATAAATCATAGATTTCCTCCCAGCTCCAGCTCAACCTTGCGCTTGAAAGGTGACTGACTGTTGTTAGCATGCTCCTTACAAATATTTTCTCTGGTTAATCATTAGAAAAGTAATTTCACAGCCTTTTTGCTCACTTGCATTATTACTGCCAGTTCTAATTATGCACCTCTATTTTGGCCAGAGTTCAAGACTGCACTCAAGCCTGAATTCATCCCTACTCAGGAGGACCCTAAAGTACATGCTTAACTTTAAGCATGTGCTTAAGACCCACTAACTTCCTGAATCAGAATCTTTATGGATAAGGAAACTCTCTCAAGACAAAGGAATATTTCAAAAGAGAAAGGGGGTTGGGCTTAAACTGTGAGCTCTTTGGGGGAAAGGCCTGTCTCTTTGTTCTATGTACAGCACCTAACATACCAGAGTTCTGGTTTCTGACGGAGGCTCCTAGGTATTATCACAGGACAAAGAAATAATAATGGAACCCACTTCTCAACTGACATATGCTAATTTCTCCCTAAGTCATGCCTTTGGCAGAAACACAGGAAATGAACTGCAAATATTTGTATCTAATTGGAAAGAGCAACCTTTCAGTGAAGGGGTGCCCAGTTCCTGAATCTCCTGCTGCTTATTCTGGGCACTAGGCTACAAAGCGGGAATGTTTATTCAAACACAACTCATGTATCGCTGCTTTGTTATTATTTTGAATTCCACTATCTGAACGGAGAGTACCCCAGCCAGCTAAAAACACAGATCACAGAGCCAGACTACAGCTTCTATAGCCAAGGTTACATCCAGATTGCCATTGGAAGACATGTTTTCTACCCTCCTCTAACTTCTGACGGGAAGAATCATGGTGTGTGTGAACAGATATATGGTTAAAGAGAAGTTACGGAAAGGATTTTGGCTGGAAATTTGCAAAACTGAAGATAAAACACTTTTAAGCTTACCTGTTTTAAAATTTTACAATATGATTCCTCAGCCAACCTTTTATCAATACAGGAACTCAACATTTCACATAGCCCTCTATGCATCCCTGCAGTTTTCACAAAAAGGGCTTGATATTTGCCATTATGGGCTGGATCTTCACCTATCACTTAGGGCTTGATCTGCTTCCCTCACTCATCTTGAAAAGTGGTGCTGTTGATTTCTTTAGGATTTACCAGCAGATTAAGGAACTAATCATCAAGGGTAAGGGTGGCAGAATCTGGCCATCAGAGATTAAAATGTCGATCTCCTCACAATTAAAGATTTGATTTCTAAGCAATTAGCACTTAAGACTGACATTTACAATTGCCAGTTCCAGGCCTGAGATCCAGAACTGGTGGGAACTGCAGAGAGCTATGATTGTTGGAAAGACCAGATAGAGAGGGATTGCTCTGATCTCTGGCCTGCTAATCTCCTGCAGACCTTCATGGAGAGAGAAGAGTGGAATAGGGCACCACAGTATCTGGAGAACGGGAGTGGCTAGGAAGAAGAAGCTCAGAAGCAGGCTTAGCCGTGGACTGTTGCTGACTTGGGGTTGGCATTGCAGGCAGGGAAAAAGTACTGACTGGGGACTGGAGTTGAGACTAATTGAGACACTGAGGATCTGGGCTGTCCAGAGAGCCAATAAAACAATTATATCCATTTCGGGAAAACTCTGCAAGCCTCTCCGAAAAAAACGTACTTGACACCAGTACCGCCAAGCCCAGGCATTCAGAAGCAGCTCCAAAAATCAGCCAGTCAATCATGAATCAGCTTAAAAATATAAGACTTTTAAAAATAATAATTTTTGAGTACTTTTTGTCTGGTTTCTGAACCTTAGGTCATGTCTTCAAGCTTTCCTCTGTAATCATGAAAGCAAAGAACTTTCTTTTCTTAAAAAAAAAGTAAGAAAACCGATATTCTTACAAAAATCACAAGACTCCAAGAACTAAAGTGTTAAGAAAAACATTATATATCTTAAGATTCAGGATAAAAATCAGGAGAGTTGGCAAAGCTGTGACACTCAAGCCTTTGGAGTGCAGAGTTTTTCCATAGAGAACAGCAGGAGTTTACTATTACATGAAAACAGGGTGCACTGAAACAAAGGAAATTCCAAAACAAAATTCTTTGTTTACTTGCAATGCAGTTTGCATCATGCAGTTCAAGAGAACACTTGTGTAAAATACCTCAAACATTGAAATCCATAGAAATCCCAAGCTCATGTTACAGAAACAACTCTCACAACAGAAACATTCTCGATGACCATCAGCCAAACAACCTTAACTGTGTTTCTGTAACGTGAAGCTCACAATAGCTACAAAGTGCAAACCCCCACCTTTTTCATTTGTCAGATGGCTTTTTCTCAGAACCATTTGTAAATATATAGTTATATGAAGGTTACAATAATGGAGCCCATAAAACCAAAGATACTTTAATAATTCAAACTAAGGATCACCTAGTCTTATCTGTCTCATGGTTCTCTATAGCAGTGATTTTCAACACCTAGGGGTCCACAGACTATGTCTAAAATTTCCAAAGAGGTCTCCACCTCCATTCAAATTTTTTTTTAAGGGTTCACAAATGAAAACAGGTTGAAAACCACTGCTTTACAGCATCCATCACTGCAGTACAGAAATACATCCTTGGCAAGCTTTTCTCACTCACCAAAATAATTCCAAATGATCAAAGCTAGTCTTCACTCATACATAGTAATTTTACATCTGCTCACAAAAATATACATGACATCAAAACAGGAATTGTTCAGGTCGTAATGATTTTTCAGACTTGATAAGGTAGAAAAAAAGAATATACTTACATACTCAATTATCCAAGCATATAAAAAGGTGTAAGACTCAAGAGATCCACACCACTCCGAGTAAAGTCAAAGGGAAGACTATAGTTGATTTCAATAGAAGTCTGAATCAGTCCCGAAAATATCATCACAAATGCAGGGGTAAACCTGTGTCATAGTGAATATTTCTATTTAGTGGTCTGTTGTGTGAACTAGGGCATAAAGATTGGTGTCAGTTGTTCACAGTTTGTGATTTCTATAATTTTTAATGTTTGCAGGTGGTTGGGGTTTTGTTTGTTTGCGTTTAATGGTACATCTCCACATGAACAACGCTTACTAACATGAACTCTAATTTAAAGTTTGTTGTTTTGAAATTAGCAATAAATGTTGGCCATATAATGTATTTTATCATGTTCACCTGTTATAATACTGTACTAAACTCTTATGCAGTATTTTAAAATATTCAACTGCTGTGCAAGCATTGAATAATTACTCTGCCTAACAGCCCTGTGAGGTAGGTAAGAATTATTGTCCCTATTTTATAAACTATGTATCCATATAACGTATTTTTAAAAAGACACATTGTCTATGGTAATTTTAATGTCTTATAGATGGGGAAACTGAGGCATGGAGCTTGCCTAAAGCCAAATATCAAGTTAGTCATAGAGACCTGAGATTAGAACATAGGAGTTCCCAATTATCGAATCAGCACAGCAGAGGTTAGAACCCAGGGCTCCTTGACCCCCATCCCTATATACAATCCACTAGAGACAGTCTGGTGTCTCTCTGGTTATAAATGATAGCAATGCAGGTGGGATATTTGAAGTGCATTGGCTAATTTTGTTATAAATGTAAGAAGTGTAGATATCTCCCTTTTAAGGAGAAGGGCAATGAGAACAGATCATAATTGGAAGCATTTGCTGTCACCATGTTTCTGAGAGTGCTTTGTGGGAGGCAGACAGACACTCTAGCACATTTTTAACATCTCTCCAGCATCTGATACAACAGTACAATGAGTGCAACTGCTACAGGATTAAAAAGTGAAACGAAAACAAAACAGGAGACCAGGAAAATCAGCAGACAATGGCAACTAATGTTTTAGGAGTCCCCTTCTTATTTGAACTCCCATCTAGGCTAAATATCCCTTTTGAAGCAATACACGAAAACATGTGAAATTTACCTAGTTTCAGGTTTGAACACAAATGAAAGTAGCCAAGTTATGTGTGAATAGATTTGGGAGGGTCAATGAACCCTTTGTCGACACTCAGTACAAAAATCAAGACTGTCTGCTTCTGACCCACATTTTTAATTTTGCTTTCATTTAAAGAGTTAAACCAACCTTGTAACAGTTGATCACAAGATATATCGTTGTGTCAGATGAATCCACTTGAATACATACAGCATCCTCAGATCTTAACCCAGCCAAATACTGGGGTGTGTGGATTTAGTGTTGACTAAGGCATCGACTTATTTGATAGCCCTTGTGAAGGACCAGATCAGCAGGGCAACCCACATATACAGCCCCTGCCTGCATAATCCCACCTGAGCGCAAGAGCAGAGGAATATCTAAGAACAAGAGGGCTCAGTCTAAGAGACAGTGGGCCCTGCAGGTAATTACGGGTTTGGGATCATTCCCTCTCCCCCTGCTGTCTCCTTTAGACCCTCCCACCCTCAGTATCTGTCTCAAGCCCTTCCTTCATCGCTCTTCTTCCAATTCTCCTACTATTTGCAGCTGGAGCACAGGCTCTGCTGATGCACCATATGCAACAGCAGCCTCTAATAGCTAGCAGGAGGAACTGGAACTCTGTCTTGACTACAGCCCGGCTGAAGGTATTAGAATTCAAACAGGCTGCAGCAATGTGTGACGGAGCTACCAAACACCCGAGTGTCCGGTGAGATACATGAAACCTGGCAGCCCTGTTATAGGGCACCACACATCATCAGCTGTAACTGGTGGAAGATTGTAACCAAACTATCAGGTTTCACATAGCTCTATCCCACTTCCAATTCTGGAGAGTAAATAGGCATGTATTTAGAGACTGATCCCTGCACAGACTGAGCACTTGAGCCCATTATCCTGCAACCTTTAATCATACATAGTTCCACTGGAATCTAAAGGCCTACTTCAGTGAGTAAGGTGAGCTGCATTTGGACCACAATGTTATAATTTCTATTGACTTTACATGAAAGGTATCTTTCCATAGAGAGAAATTGGAAGTTTACCCTCTGTTAATTTATACTCTCAGAATATTGAGCTCATCTACCCTTTAAGATCCAGCTTGTCTCCCAAGGAAGAGAAGTCCACAAGTCTATAGCATCTCTTTTGGTAGCATGTCTGTTTAACTAACTAAGATCTCTCTGTTGCTTTCCTTTTTTGTTTTCTGTCATATTTCACACAAATTTCACACTTTGCTTTATTAAGCAATTTTAAAATTATTAGCAACAGCAATTTTTTGTGCAGAACATGTCACTACAGAAAAATTCTCTCCCCTAGCAACCGCAAGCAGGGGAAATATCACTTAACAGCCTTTGTACAAGCTTGGTTTGTTTGTTTTGACCAATTTGCTAGCAGAAGTAAAATCATGATTATCTGTTTAGCAACACAAATGAACATACTCTGTGCCAAATACTGGGGTCCTTACTTAGTTTTCACTCAGTCCTGAGTACGTAGCTACAGAATACTGATTCTGCTACCTTTTCTAAGCAGTACTTTACCTCACAAACAGCTCCACTGAAAACAATGGGCTATCAGTGAGTAACATACTATTCGGTGACAGCAAAGGTGGCACGGTTTGGCTCTGAGCATGGACTTCAGAAATTAAGTTCCTCTTTAAAAAAAAAAAACCCACCAGATTTCTTCTGCTACTTCCACGTGTAATCATATCTTTTCAGAGAAATAATCTCTTTAAAAGGGAAGGCAAGCCTAGCCGAACGAGATGGGGGGAATGGAAAAAATGAACATTAGGACTACAGTTCTTCTGAAACAACTGGCTGGCTATCTGTATCTCATTCAGCTAAATCTCTGAGGCTCACAGCCCTCTTCTGGAAGTTCAGGGGAGATCTGGATAATTATGTCTCTGCTCTAATGTGCAGGGGGTAGCCTAGTCACAAATAAGAGTTAAGTTATGCCTTTGTGCTTGATTTTCAGAGGTGCTGAGTACCCACAACTTCAATAGAAGTTGTAAGGCACCCAGCACTTCTAAAAAACCCGACCTCTCTGAAGAGGGGCATAGAGCAAGGGGTGATGCATCACACCAAACCAGGAGGCATCATGACTCTTAAGACAACTCTGAGGCACAGTTCCTCTGGTGCTCCCATCTTGCTCCAAAAGAGGGAATAAATCTGCAGCAGTCCTTTATAGACCAGAGCATACTCATGTCCATTCAGCTCTGCTGCCCTCTATGTATGGCTCCATCCATCCTTGCCAGGCCCCCAACTACTCGCCTGTGGCTGCAAGCATCAGCAGTCACACCGTCCCCATTCTCTCCCTGCACCCAGAGACATGCTGCATGCAGGTCTAATGCAGCTGGGCAGGATAGGGCCTTACTCCCCTGTGTTGCCACATCAGATTCTGGCACAACCTAGCCTTGAAGGATGCAACTGATTCCCATTATAAAGCCCTACATCTGTCCCCTGCAACTTTAGCAAGGAAAAGTGGTTTGGCCTGAACACTGTCAGATATAAACAGACATCAAAAGGCAATGAGTCTGCAAAGTATGACGGGAATTCAGCAAAAACAGGAGTTCAGCAAATGGTTGGAGAGCCAGGAACAGAGCGGGTTCATGTTTTTCAGGCAAAAGGCTTTCTAAAGTCAGAAATCTGTGTGAATGTATTTGGGCATGTACAGATACAAGGTTTTGATCCAGGCCCAGCTCCAACATGCATTTGACTTGAAAGTAAAACGAGGTTGACAAAAACTTTTTGTAACCTTCTAGAAAAAAATCATAATTTTTAAAATGTGTCTTAAACAGTAGTTATTCTTAGTTATGACTGCACTCTGAACAACTAGAAAAGGCAAGTTATTCAAAAGTATGTATTTGCTTCAATTTGATTGCCATTTAACATTACAATCAGAAATTTACTTTTTAATAAACACATACTTGAGCTGGTAAGAGTAAAAGCATCATTCAAATATCATTTCCTGCTCTAAATTTTACCCATATTAACAAACTTAGCAAAGCATCAACCACAAACATGTTGGTGATAGAAATTTCCTAATGCAAGCAGTCTTTACAGATTTCTGCTATTTCAACGCAAGTCTCCAAGGACCATTTGAATCCATATTAATTTCCTTTCTGGCAGTTATGCGGCCGAGTATGAACTGCACTATTTCATTTTTAATGTGTCAGTAATTTAGTAATGTGTAAACTAATTATGCACAGATATTAATGTAATCGGTTTGGGGAGCTATAAAATCAATGTGTTTTTACAGACTGCATTAAGGAGAATTGTGTTATTATAATCATATGTCAATTGCTGATAATGTTATGGAATTAAAAAATGGATGTCACCCACACGTCAATACACATGTATTCACCCAGCCACTCAATGATGCATTCTTAGAACTTTCCAAGTACAGCCTGTATGTCTCAGTAATATTAAAATTAATTCCTCCAAAAAGAACCATGCTGCTTCTATTTAAGGCTAACATTTTACTGACACCTCACATTTGCTATATGCAACTAGAAATGAACTGGTTGGCAATAGCTTATCTGCAAATAGCCCCCAAATATCCAAAAGATACAGTGTTTGGAAATACAACAGTTTGACTGGACGCCCCAACTCTTCAACAACAAATTACTCATGAAATAGATCACAGCATCTCACAAATGGCTTTTTAAACTATTCTGCATTAGATTGCCACCCTCTGGGGGTAGTAAATATTGCCATGGACAAAATCAGCATGGATGAGGGGGGGGTGCTAACAAAAGAAGGACCCAGTATTGTCCTGAGACACCTACCTGCAACTCACAGTGCAATCACTGGGAATTGCACCGATAGAATGGAGGGCAGAACTCTCCCGTAAGTAGGAGCTGCCAAACACCTCTATAATCTCACCTATTTTACATTTCCAGTTATTCAGAATTGATACATTTCTCCCATTTGTTTCCTCCTTAGACCCTTCCACAGTCCCAGAGACAAGTTCCTTGTAAACCTGCAGCCCCATTGGTTTAGCGAAAGCAGCCCCGAGGAACCCCAGAAACACCTACAGTGCAGGGGCCTCTCCACCAGGTGCAGAACCAGCATGGCTGGGTTTCCAGGCACCTTCATCCCCACTCCCTCTTACTGGAGCATCCAATGGAAGGGGAAAACAGAGTGAGTCCCCGCACCCCAACTATTCCTCAGCTGCCACAACACCTATAAGGCCCACGACAGCAAAGGCTCTAGTTCGGACAGATTTGGTCCTAGCACTGGGCTCTGCACTGACAGAAGAATAAATCGGGACCTCAACATGTAACCCAAAGCTTCAAAATAAAATTTTTAAAAAGTCCTGGAAGGTTTATAATGTAGTTGAAGTATCTGGTAATAATTAATCCTTCCTCACCTGTGCTCCCTCACTGGCCTAGGCAGCAGAAAGTGCTTGCCCTAGCCTCTTTTGTCAAATATATTATGTTGTTGATTGGAATTTATCAGTCCTTTGAAATGCAATTGTGTTTCCTTCTCACACCAATTACTTAAAACCACTCCTGAAATAATTACAAAACAACAAATACTGTTGTTGTTGCAACTTGCATTAGAAGCAATTAGAGCAATCTACCTGCATACATGTCAATGACAAGAGAACTCTCCAAGATGAACCAAGACATGCAATTTTCATGGAGGATCTTTTTTAAAAAGGCTCTTAAAAGCTCTATTTTTCCAGAACAACGTCTGGAAAAAGAATTAACCGGCATCATCTTTGCCAAAAAGAGACGTTAGAACCTACCTTAACTATAAGAAATACTGTAAGAGATCCTCTTAAAAGCTAATACATTGCAGTGATATCAGAGAATCTTGGAATACCACACAAACATTAAGTCAGACCACCATGGGCTGTTTATCATCAAGGTAAGCAGTCAGAACTGAATAAGCTGCTGCAGAAAAGGGCAGCTCTCCCTTTGCATCTGTGCTGCATCTAAGCCCCAATATGGTTTTAGAAAGTAGGATGCTGATGGAAGTGCAGTAGTTTGCATGAGATATAAAACCAAGGTCCCGACCACTTAGTCATTGATTACTCAATAGCACTTTTATATATTGTTGGTGTCATGCCTAAATACTGGCTCAGGTAACTACATCTGTCTAGCTAAACTCCCACCGCAGAGTCCAATGGCTGTGCTATTCTTCTTCACTGTTAAGTATTACTATGCACTTCTGAACAGTTTCTATACTCCACACCAGATATGGCTGTATTTCAACTATTTCAAAACAATTCCCTTATGTCCCTTACTTAATACAAAGGGATGTTCTGTAAGACCTAATCAATTAATACATGAACATCAGCTTTAGGATTTTAGACGAAAAAGGGGCCATATATTAGTAATTGCCAGTTTTCATTAGCCTTACAACAGCCCTCTGAGATAAGGGATGAGGCACATAACCACTAAGAATGGCAGAGCTAGCAACAGAACCCAAGCGTCCTAGATGCCAGTCTTCTGCTCTAACCAGTAGACCACACTCATTTGTCACATTATCTATGAAGGGATTAGAAATATGGATATGCAGAAATAACCAGTTTGGTTTATCTCTAGATACTTAAATATAGACTATTTGCCACCACATAGGCTTTAGGGGCTCATAATCCCTCCGCCCCATTATTCATCAATAGTTCATACTTTAACATATGACATTGCTTAACGGTCACTTTTAGAGAAACAGCATGCAGCATATTAAACTAGCTGCGATCTGTTCTTGTAATTTGACCCTGTTTTTGGCACTGTTTTAGGAGAGGAGTTTTAAAATGGACTCTAACCTTATGGAGTGCAGTGAATCTGAACTTCGGACATTGACTACAATAGCAGCAGAACAATGCATTGGCACTGATTTGTGGGGCAGCATTAGCACAGACTCCAAAAAGCCACTCACGTATTTACCCACTTTCCCAGGTAAGCACATCTTGAATGGGAAGGAAATGGTAGCATATATAACATAAAATTAAGATGAGATGTTTATATACAATGCACAAAGCAAAACCTACACAATTATAGTCCAGTACTTAGTAGCCCCCAAACTTTATTATAAACTCCTATTTTGAATTTAAGTTCAATAAAAATACCTTTCTCTGCACACTGAGCAGTCAGTGCATTTTCCTGACATCACAGAATGTTCTCTCTTTTGAGTAAATATACCATACTGCCCTCAGTCCACCTTCTCATCTCTTGCCATCAACAAGAGTTTGCATGCAAAACAAGGGCAGTATATGGCCTATAACACCACACTAGGAAAGGGAACCCTATATAGTCACTGAGAGGCTCATTATCTTAATGCCTTCCCTGCTGTCCTGGTAGCCTGCTCTTGCAGCAAAAATGCTCAAGCACCGTAGACACAGGTTGGTATCTGTGTGTCATTGTGAAAAAAGAGTGCTGGAGTTCAAGAAGCAAGATGAAAAGAAGGCTAACAAACTCAGAGCTGTGTACTGCACAATAATAGTAAATTGTGTTCTGTAAAAAGCACTGTCCTCACTCATTAGGCAGAGTAGGAGCAAAACCCTGCCTTGCTCAGCAGAGGGATACCATCCAGCCCTGAGAAAGGCAGCAGGGAACCTCTTCCCTCCCCAAACACTCCGGGGCAAGAGCCAGACCAAAGGCTGAGCGAGAAGTTCATGAGTGCTAGGCGGGGTTCAACCAAACACACACATCTAGGGGCATCCGATGCAGCTCACAGGGGGGCCACAGTCAGGCAGATGGTATGTGTGACCAAACATGCCCCTCCCATGCATGCCCACTAGCATTGAGAAGCAGCTGCTGGGGAAAGTTATGCGTCACCTGTCCATCACAGCAGCCAGGAATCCCCCCTGGTGTGACACTGATGAGAAGAGAAGACAGGTGCAGGCTCTTTCCCCACCATTTTGCAGAAACAGACACTTGGGGCTTTTACTTCGCAGGACTGTTGATCTTCTGATCTAAGCAAGCCAGTAACACCACCTTCCTCTTGGAAGGCACCATTTTGGAATGGCAGCTCTAGGAGTGCCACTGATTTATAGCCTCCCCAGCACCACCTGTTGGCAGAAGTGGAGCACTGCAGCCTCCTATTAAGATGCAGGGCCGACTGCAAATGCTACTGTGTTTTTATTTCTGGTTTCCTCTCCCTTTTTGTCATGCTCACTGGGTGGTTTGTGTTGGCAACCCATGTTCCCTTGCTTAATGTTTAAAACAAAATAAGACAAAACAACTATAGAATAAGCCATAATAGAGGTATGTGACTGCATCAAGCCTCATTAACACACCTATAAAACTGGTCCGCCTCCCAGAGGTCAGGTACAGTAGGAAGAAGCCATGAAAATGCCTGTCAGCTTTTACCATTTAAGCTTTTATTTCCTGGTTACAGCAGGGAAACAATTTTAATCTTGGATACCATTGTGCATGGGGTACTGATTAGCATATGTTCACATTTTAACAGCCGCCACTGTGGCTCAGGTCAGGAGTCAGAGCTCTACAAGGGCCAGCTAGGGTGACCAGATGTCCCAATTTTATAGGCACAGTCCCGATTTTTGGGTTTTTTTCTTATATAGGCTCCTATTTCCCCCCACCTCCGTCCTGATTTTTCACAGTTGCTGTCTGGTCACCCTAAGGCCAGCATACCTAGACATCAATGCAGGTCTTGGTAAGGGATGATTCAGTTCATTTTAAATGGAACTTTTAAGTAAAAACATACATATGTTTATTATATAACAACATCCTGACTGGACAGTCTCCCTTTCTCACACTATTCTAAGCTTCAACAATCTATATGCTTCCACAGTCCATGGTTCCAACTCTGCAGCTTAAGTATGACCCTTGGGCAGGTAGAATGGCTCAGGAAACCTCTTCTTGGCCACTTCAGAACTCAGAGGGGGAAAAACTGAATTTGCCCTTCAGGAAGAGCTGCATTCCACAGATCACCAAACACAGAAACTTTCTTCCTCAGTATAACAGGCTTGTTCAAAGAGACAACATGCACCGATATAATTGAAACCTAGACACTTCCCAAAAGAGGAAAGCTGGCACAACACATCTGCCAAAGGTCCACATAGAGAGGAACGTAACAAGGAAAGAAACTAACAGGAAGGTGCAAGCATGTGTAAATTGAAGGAGACGACTCCCTACTTCATCTTAAACATTCCTACCCCTTCTTCTGGCTCCTTATGCCAGTTTAAGCTCCCTTATGCTTACACATCAATAAATAGATGTAAATGACCCAATTTACACCACCTTACACATCACCTCTGTGGCTGTCCACCATCTTGAAAGGAAAGAAGAGCTTTTGTATAAACTTCTTTGCGAGCAGTTTGGTTTCATATGTAAAGTTCATCTCCTTGGAAAATGCATAATAAAAAAAACTGACATGCTTGAAAAATGCTGCTCAATAACTTATTCCAAGGCAAAAACCATCTCCCCCACCCCAACCCCCATCCCTTTAAAAATCCTGGGATGTAATGAGTGCTGAGGTTAAAACAAAATTCTTTATACAGTACTTGCTGTGGTATGCGTGGGCAGACCAGCTAATTAGGCAAGGATTGTTTCCCTTTATTTTAATAATTCCACTGCCTGCATACATCCCATACTACATAAAGGCATTTTTTATAGCCTCAAATACTAGAGCTCTTTAGGACATAGGGAACATCACAGCCCATTTAATTTACACAGGAGATGTTAGTACTATTTAATGGCACGTAAACATTTTTAAAAGGTAAGCTCAAATAACGGGAGATTTTTTTTTATATACTTCAGCAAAAAGGCTCACAAATAGATTTTCGTTCTATTTTATTGGACCAATCTCTGTTATTGCATCAGAAGCAAATTGAGTTTTAAAAGGTGTTAAGAGTTTTCAGTATGTTTTGTGACACTGTGCAGAATCAGAAAGTGTACATAAAACAACCAAGTGTGTGAATTAATTCCAGAACAAGTGTAACAACAAGCCCCAAAATCAAATGTAATTATCTGTATTTTGGGGCTATAATTACCATGGCCTATATGTATTTCTTTTTTTTTTATGCCTTTCTGGCAGCATTATTCCATACAAACATAACCAGAATTCACCCAAAGATACCTTATCAATATTATTATTTATTATTTGCATTGTAACTGCTCCTAGAAACCCTGAATGAGATTGGACTAGGCACTATACATAGGGCCCTACCAAATTAGCGGCCATGAAAAATGCATGATGGACCGTGAAATCTGGTGTCCCGCCTGTGAAATCTGGACTTTTCTGTGCTTTTACCCTATACTATACAGATTTCACGGGAGAGACCAGCGTTTCCCAAATTGGGGATCCTGACCTAAAAAGGAGTTACAGGGGGTAATCGCAAGGTTACTGGGGGGGGGGGGCGTGGTATTGCCACCTTTACTTCTGCGCTGCTTTCAGAGCTGTGCAGCCAGAGAGCAGTGGCTGTTGGCCAGGCACTCAGCTCTGAAGGCAGTGCCCAGGGCCGGCTTTATGACCCCCGGGGCCTGATTGGAATACTTGGCAGCAGTCTGGGGCTTCAGCAGCAGGGGTCCACTCCCGGTTTTCTGTGGCACCGAAGGACCACCTGTTGCTGAAATGCCACCAAAGACCTCTGGAGTGGCAAAATGCCACCGAAGACCCCCAAAGTGGGCCCCCTTAGGCGCGGGTGCAGGGCCCTCTTCAGCGAGGAGCCTGATTCCGGGGAATCAGGTGAGTTGGCTTAAAGCCGGCCCTTGGAGTGCCCCACCATCAGCAGCAGTGCAAAAGTAATGGTGGCAATACACCATACCATATCACCCTCACTTCTGTGCTGCTCGTGGCCACAGCTCTGCCTTCAGAGCTGGGCTCCTGGCCAACATACGCTGCTCTCCGGCTACCCAACTCTGCCAGCAGCAGTGCAGGAATAAGGGTAGCGGTATCGCAACCCTCCTACAATGACCTTGCGACTGTCCCCAAAACTCATTTTTGGATCAGTACTCCTACAATTACAACATTGTGAAATTTCAGATTTAAATATCTGAAACCATGAAATTTATTATTTTTAAAATCCTGTGACCATGAAATTGATCAAAATGGACTGTGTATGTGAAATGTAATAGGGTCCTAACTATATGAACACAAGCCCTGCCCTGGAGAGCTTACAAGCTAGAAAAAGGAAGTATCGTTACCTACGTTTTACAGAGGAGGAATTGATGCTTAGAAGGTAGAAGAGACTTGCCTCAGGTGACCCAAGGAGTCTGTAGTACTTAACGTAGATAGAATCCTAGCCCAGTGCCTAAACTACAAGACTGTCCTTTCCCCTAGAAATGTCCATAAAAGAAAAAATTAGGTGTGAATTTGGTGCATATGCAGCCTGGCAGGTCCACAGACTATATTTTCTCCCCTCCTGCCTATGCACTATAAGAGACAGAGGTGATTAGAGTTCTAGTCTAGTACCTATCCTACCCTGACCTCTCCGGAGAAGGGGAAGAATCTCCATGTCGCTTTCCCTCCACGAAGGGTGAAAAGAAGATCCCTAGTATTTTCAAGGAGAATGAGAGAGAAGTCCTGGCCCCAGACTCTCCCACCTAGAGAAGGGAGAAGATTGCTTGGTAGCCTTCGAAAAAGAAGTGAAAATTATGGGCATGGGAGCAGGTAGGCCTCCTTGGCGTGTATGGTGGAAAGCAGAGGGAGTTTCAATTGTTGCCCTATTGTATTGTATAATGAGTTGTCTAATTGACTGTGGGGAAGTATTAAATAAAGAAAAATGTGACCATCTTGACGTGGACAAAAAGCAAAATGAAATAATTATGTTAACGCTTATTTGGTTTAAACAACATGCTTAAAAATCTGCTTAAGTGAAATGCTGTAACGACAGTTGTTGAATATTAAGTTTTTGAGGTGATTAACTGCACTGGATAGCATTGAATTATCTAGTTCTAGTGATGCCCTGTACCATTTCAAATGAAAACTCTAAGGAGCTAATCTCTGTATTTCCCTTTCAATGCATTTAGTGAGTATACAAGGTCCCATTCATTTCCCAAATATAGTCAGTTTAGATGAATTTTCATCATAAAAACATGGATATTAACTAATCTGAAATATAATTTTTAAGAATAATTATTAGGACATTTCAGAATTGCAGGAGTAATCTGATTTTCTTCCTATCATTTGTTCTGAACACTAATATTAATCTCTTTTGCCCTTGGATTTAATTATCTACAACAATTCATGATTGTCTGTTCTTTCCTGCCTCTTCCATTTTTTAAGATTTGCATGTCCTGACAAACTATCTTTTCAGAGGTCTAAAGGTTGGCAGAGCAGAGCATTTAAATCTCTTTCACTCTGTATTCCCACTGAGCAATCATCACATATAAAGCATTATTCAACCAGAAAGTGCTGCATAATTAATAACTGAATATCTATTATGTTCTCCTAGTGATAAAAATGTTGTTTAAACAGACTTAAAATGGCACCTGCTCTCAGTCAGATGCACAGAATGCGGTGTTTGGGTTAACACACAAGTGGGTCTTATATCTAAGGCAATGTTATAATGCTGAACTGTATTTTCACATGAGAAGTGATTTTTGATTAGAAATGAGCAAGTGTTTTATTACTCATTTGCCCACATGTATCTCAATAATATTCTCAGACCTGCTGTGACCTTTGCTGAAATGCAGTACTGCCATGAGAAAAAGTGACATTTACAGGAGTGACATTAGAGCCCTGGACAATGTATATTACTGATGCTGCAATTTAATTCTGAAAAAACACCTTCAGCCAGAGGTGACACTTCCAGGGTGGATGTCATAGTCCCATGGCGTTACCTATTCCTTTCATCTTCACGTTCAGTAAGTACTATAAAAGGCAAGGGATCAAACCATTAGTATGTGTGACAGGTGTGGGTATATCTTGATGGTTAAGGTCCCCTGTCATAAGTAGATAGGTAAGGGTTAATTTTCTTTTACCTGCAAAGGGTGAACAAAGGGGGAACCAAACACCTGACCAGAGGACCAATCAGAGACCTGGATTTTTTTTAAAGTCTGGGAGGGAACTGGAAACTCGGGGTCTTTTTGAATTTACTGGGGCGGCGTCTTTTTGTTTCTTTCGGCTGTGAGTAAACATTTAGCTTTTCTTCTAAACTGCCATCTTCTTTCATAATATTCTACTATAAATGTGTGAGTACACAAGGAACCAAAGAGTAATTCGGCTGTGATGTACTGTGAATTTGATATTACATGGGTGTGATTATGTGCTGAGCTGGTTCTAAACTGGGCTATCTTTTCAATCAGACTGTTTTATTCCTAAATTTTTCTTTTATAAAGCCATATTCCTGTACTTGGAGTTTTCGGTTAATGGCAGTATTTATTGTCTTGATATTTTCTTTGGTTATTTAGTATAAAGTTTCCTTTTAAAAACTCTGTGGTTTCGGAGTTTTCTTTTCCTAGTGAGGAGAGGAGACGAGGAAGTTCTGTGCCGGGCTGGGGGGGGAGGGAAAAAGCCCAAAGCTCTGCGTGTCTTACTTTCCTATGATGCCCAGGGCCGGGAAAAAGGCTACGGAACAAAGAAGGGCGTGAATCTCTTGTGTAGCTGACTAAGGTTTTGAATGCATAGCTCGGGAAGCTACTTGCCTCTCTGGTTGTATTCAAAGGGAAGTATGCACAGCATCGCACCGGCTAACCCAGAAAAAGGGGGGGGAAGCTAAAGGGGGGGAAGCTGGGGGATGAGATAGAGGAGACCCAGGGGCTCTGGGTCTTGGAGGGGTCCCCCAAGGAAAGGTTTGGGGAACCCGAGGGGGCCGAAACCCTGGAAAACTTCGGCTGGTGGCAGCGAGATAAGATCCAAGCTGGGTATAAGCTTGGGGAGGTTCACAGTAAGCACCTAGATTTTGTACGCTAAAGTCCAGATTTGGGACAGACGTTTACCACAGATGGTTAAGGTCCCCAAATCTGTTTTGGGGTTTTATCCTACAGAACATCTGCATCTGAGTCTCAGAGAGGAAATGAAGAATTCCAGATAGCAGTAGCAGGTTTAGTCCTCAGTTCAGACCTTTCAGTTGCTCCACATTATGAAGCAAATCCAGCTCTGTACTCCAGGGTGATGGGTGCACCTCAGCAGTGAAACTGCTGTTGATCCATTGCATGGAGTAGAGAGGCCAAGAGCAAGAAGAGATGCAGGCTCCCTGCACCCACTGAGCTTATTAGGCTCCTTCTGTGAGAGTATACAGGGGCTGGATGAGATGGGGCTGCTATGAGAATCATGCCATCGTCCACACTTCAGGCAGTACAAGACTTCTTCATCAACTAGGCAGAAGAAGCCTCTGTGGCTGTTCCACAGGCATGGGGACAGATGACTTCTCCCCATTCCCTTCACCCATGCAGAGTGCTGGGCTAAAAATTGGATTTTAGATTCTACGAACCTTACTTCATGTTGAGTCATGCTTCACCATAAAAATAATCGAGTTGAAATCCAGGTTTATATGTTTTCAATGAGTCAATGATTTAAAAAGGGTCTACTCACACGCTTATGTGCTTTACTGGAGGAGTGCCTTAATCTTCTCTGTTAGACCCTTATCCAACACTCACTGATCTTATTTGCAGTTTAAAAAAATGCTATAGTGGATAAAAAATAACTTGTTATCTTGAGATAAGGCATATTTAATAATTTTTAATGGATGGTATATCCACAAAATATTTGACTGACTCACCAATGCTAAAGGTTACAATGGTCACCCTTAAACCTTGTCAGGTCTCTTAGATCATGTGTTAGGTAGATAAATAAATTTACCTCAATATTGGCAATAGTCTAGGTGTCCCCTAGGCAATAAGGACAAGGAGATATAGATAAGTGTCCGGCCACACAGAAAAAAAGATTAGACACAATGGGTGTGGTTTAATTAGGCCACAACTTTATTCACTTCAGTTATGTGGGAAATACCTGGCAATAAATAATGCTGCATAGGCCATCAATATTTCCTTCATCATTTAAGCCTATTTGGAAAAGCTGCCATCAGCACTTCCTCTTCCCAGCCTGGTCTCAGCAGTCCCTTACTGGGACCTTGACACTGTCCCTTCATATGAGGGTTAACCGAAAGGGCTGGGGGAAATACGAGAATTTGTCTCCCTGTTGGACCAATGTTAGGAGTCCCAATCCTTCTTTCTCCAATTTCCTTAAGGAATACCTCCCCCAGCCTTCTATCCAACTCATTCCTCCCATTTATCCATGCACTATATCCCTTCTGTAATGAGTACCTGTGTGGGCAGCTGCTAAACCTGTTACCTATTAAGTTGCAACATTTCTGACCGTACTCCTGTCCTTGTCCACACAGGGTCTCTGACCAACTCTGGGGAAAGTGAAAAACCCTCCTCACCTGGCCAACGTGGTGTTGGAGAAAAAACTCCTTCCAGGCCCCAGTGGAATTAGATGACTAGGATAATGTATACAGTTGATCATAGAAACCTACTCCTACTCTGATCCCATAGATAGACGAGAGAGTGTTGCAAGCCTGCTGTAGAAAGAGAGAGCTCATGGGGGCAGGATTATGGGGTATAAATACCCCCAGTCACATATTGGGCTAGTGTTTCTCTATACCTGCTCCTGCCACTTGCCCCTCCCTCCGCTCTCTTCAGGTGACTTCCCACATCCCACTCTTCAAAATTTCCTTAAGTTCAGCTTCTTAAAGAGCTCCTTGTAGTTAGTCAAGGACTCACTGCATCTCGATGCAGTGAGCACATTCTACAAATATTGAGATAATTTTATATATATTTAATCCAGGGTAACACTGATAATTTTTTAAACATGGCCACTATACTGTATTTTATAAATATAGTGTATGTAATGCCTATTACTTATATAGCACTCTTCATCCACTGCTCTAAAAGCACTTTACAAAGGAGTTAAGCATCATTGGTCTGATTTTACAGACAGGGAAACTAAGGCACAGAGAGGCGCAGTGAATTGCCCAAGGTTATACAGCAAGCCAGTGGCAGAAGTGAGAATAGAATCCAGGTTTGCTTGGTCCTAGTCCAGTGCCCTAATTACTAGCCCACACTGCTTCCTGTTTAACACACATAATGTGGAAATATGCATGTTTACATATAGGATGTAAGCATGGGGGGGGAACCCTTTACAATTACCAATAACTTGCCACACGACTAAGCATGCTGGTGCTCTTGTTTTGATAATGTCTGTACTGCACAGACACACTGCTAAAGACTTGTAGTGTAAAACATATTTCATTACCAGTAGCTATGAGTGCATATCAGTTTATAGGGATGATTGTGCAGGCTGTGGTGAGTGGTATAAATATTTATGAGAGTGGAAAGGAAAACTCCCTCCTGAAGGTGTTGGAAAGGGGGTCTCTGTTTTAAAAAAATGTTGAAAACCTTCCTCACCTTTTTTTACCTGACTCTAAATCATTGAACAGACTTCCAGTGTCTATATACCACATGGGATTTCTACCAGCAGCAAAAATTGAGCTTTTCAGTGTTCCCAAAGCATTCATTAAAAACTAGTTTATGCTAACCCAGTGGAAAAAGGCTGATTACCTTTTTTAATATTTCGATGATGAGTCATCATTGGCATGATGTGCAGGAAATGTTAACAATGGTTGTAGATAATTTTATCAAAATTTGCTAATTGGATATGATTGGCTTCATGCAAAATGTTCATATAATTTGCCGGAATACCATTCTGTACACTTCATATCAGATGTGAAAGTAAAACGAGGATTTCAGTGAAAAGAGTTTTTCTGCACATCATCTTATCTGTTGGCTTGTTCTATGTTTTATATTTGTTACTAAGCTGGAAGGTTTGTAATAGTCATTCAACTCTATCTTAACGTTGAGATGCTGTATGTGTTTACTTTGTATGTGTGTGTGTCAAAGGACACATTAAGAAGGGAATTTGTATAATTAAAGGGTGAATCTCATGCAGGGTACCTGGGAGCAAACTCCAAAATACAGATGTCTACTTGAGGGGTAGAGGGCTAATGTATGACATGTCTTGCACTCTTTATATAGCATATGATGATACTCTGTACCCCACTAATAAAGGCAAAATGCAAACAGTATGGGACAAATTCAGAAGTGATACATAAAGTGGTATAAATTAAACTCCTTAAACTCCCTGATACCTACTCACATTGACTCTACCAACAAGTGAACATGAGAGGGCTAACTTACATCTCCTTTCTCAAGAGATGTGTAATTTGCCCTAGCTGAAATATGTATAGGATGAGATTTTCAAAAATGGGATTTAGAAGCACAAACTCTACCGAATTCCAGTAGGACTTGTGCTCCGAAATCACAGTTTTGAAAATACCACATTTAAAGTACGACTGCCACTCTTTTTGCAAGTGGTTTCTATTGGGTGCAGAACAGACTGTCCTATCTTTAACTCCATACACAGATGACATTCTAGCTGAGTATTTTTTAAAGTAAACCAATCCTAACAAAAAACAAACAAACAAACAAAATGGGTTTTTATGAGTGCCAACCCCATGTTCTTGGTAGAAGCAAAACTTTTACTAGCCTTTGGTAGGAGTTTAGCCTACAAAAAGAGGTCCTATCAGAGCCTTTATTTGGTTCCATGCTGCACCTCAGATCCTGCAATATCAGGATAAGAAAATCATGTACCTGAAGTCAACATCGGTTGCGGGGGATATTTGTAATTTTGGTTTATTATAACTCATTTTCAGAACACAAATTCCTTTTCTTTATGAGTCTAAACATAATGAAGGGCACACAAAAGTTTGGTGAAAAGGGCTCTGTTAAAAGCAATAGTGACATTCACCATGAGAAATGAATAAAATGCATAATTTTAGAATCATAAAAACACATGGTTTTAGTAAAGTGGTATGTGGTGGTTCCCTCCTGTGTCTCAGAACACTTGGTATTGATCTAACTATGAAGCTGTGACAATAAAACTGTACTCTATTGACTGCAGCTGCAAGGTCTCCAAATACTATTTATTGAGGCAAGCAGGACAGCAAAGCAAAAGCACTGCCCCAGTAATAAGTGGTAATTGCTGGGAAGTGAGGCATTGCACTCCCTATTGACCCTCACATCCTGAAATTTCGATGGATTATATTTAACTCTGTTAGGATTGGCATTATCAAATTACATAAACCACATCTATAGAACAACCAACCTTCGCTGAGATCATTGACTTTTGATTACGCTTATCGTCAGCATACTTCAGAAGTAGCTCCTGTTACTAAAGATATGATATAAGTGTTGATCAGTAGGGAAAAAAGTGCAATTTCATAACAATCAGTTAATTAAATTGTACTTAAAATAAAATGTTACCACTTCTCAAGCATCTTGATACAAGAACTCCTTTAAAATGGAATGTTTGTGGTTTTCAAATTATATGCCTTATGGATCTGAATGTCCAGAATGTTCTGCACATAGCATTCTGAAAGCCCTGAAATACCACCACTTTAAACTTAGCAAGGCAGATCCTCAATCGGTGTAGATCAGTGAAGCCAATGGAGCTACCCACATTACAAAAGGTGAGATCCTGACTCAGTACCTTTAGTTTTTCTGATAAAATATTACAATCCCTGAAGTTTCTTCTGATTAAAATGAACAGATATTCAGTGAAAGTGTAAAGTAATGTCAGACGGTTCTTAAAGTGTAACATTAAATATATGAATAGTCATCACAGTATCCTAATAAACAGTTCTGAAACCAGATTGTGAAATAGAAACAGAGCAGTTTTATCTTTAGAGATGAGAAAAGTTGCTGTCAACTGTATTCTAAAACTACAAATAGAATCGCAGGGAAGTATGTGTTCAAAACCGTTTGATTCATTACAAAAAGAGTTCATTCCAGTTTATACGTCAGCCTCTGCTACAGAACTGTCCAAAATGGAGGTCCAAAAGCCACATGTATGTCCAACCAAACTTCACTGAAAGCATTACTGCCTACACATTATCAATAAGAAATTGCATCAAGGTCACCTCTGTACTGAGAGTAAGGGTCTGAAAGACCAGCTAAAATATATAGAGCCGTATTCTGGCTTCTTTTTGCAGCTCAGGGGTGCAAAGTGGATAGAAACTGCCCACAGCTGACCAGCTGAGAACTCTCCTCATAGTGGGGGAGCTCTCAGGTGGTGAGAACTAGCTCAGGAAGGAGCTAGCAAGGGACAATTAAAATGTAAGAATCCCAAAAATGTAACACATGAATACAAGCAACAGAATAGTATCACGGAATATCAGGGTTGGAAGGAACCTCAGGAGGTCATCTAGTCCAACCTGCTGCTCAAAGCAGGCCCAATCTCCAGACAGATTTTTGCCCCAGATCCTCAGATAGCCCCCTCAAGGATTGAACTCACAACCCTGGATTTAGTAGGCCAATGCTCAAACCACTGAGCTATCCTTCTCCGCCCCCCAAAAATCTCTGGCAGCTTTGGTCTTGAGCTGTAGCATAGAATCATATGATAGAAATGTAAAAGTGATTGCATACAAATAGTAGAAGTCTAAATGTTAAGATGGGTGAACTAGAGTTCCTGGCATAAAAATGAGGATATTGCTATAATAGGCATCACATACATTTGGTGGAATGAGGATAATCAGTGGGACAAGGTAATACCAAGGGACAAAATATATAGGAATGACAGAGTAGGTTGCACTGGTGGAGGAGTAGCACTACGTGGAAGAAAGCACAAAGTCAAATAAAGTAAAAATCTTCAATGAATCAAACTCTACCAGAGAATTTCTATGGATAGAAATTCTACGCTGAGTAATAAGCGTATCATAACATACCAGCCACGAGCTGATCAGGATGGTAACAATGACTATAAAATACTTAGGGAGATTAAATGAGTCTACAAAGGAAGAAAATGCAATAGTAATGGGAGAGTTCAACTATTGCCTGAGTCTGTGTCACTTCAGGAAGGGAGGCAGAGATAAAATTTCTAGACATCATAAACGATTTCTTCTTGGAGCAGCTTATCCTGTCCCCACAAAAGGAAAAGAAACTGTTGATTTACGTATAAATGGGCCACAGGATGAAGGATCTGGTCCAGGAAGTGAATATAGCTGAACCACTTTGTAAAGGCCGCCATAATATACTTAAATACATCATCATTGTAAGGGGGGAGATATCAAAGAAATTCACCACAGTAGCATTTAAGTCAAGTGTAACAGTATAATGAGGCAGGCCAAGGAAGAATGCGAAGAACTAGTCAAAGACACAAAAACTAACAGCAATTGTTTTAAGTACATCAAAAGCAGGAAGCCTGCCAAAAAATTAATGGGGTCACTGGACAATCAAGGTGCTAAAGACATACTCCAGGAAGAAAAGGTTGTCAGAGAAGCTAAATGAATTCTTTGCATTGGTCTTCGCACCTGCTTCAGTTTCCCTTCTTCAGAACCAGTCCAAAAACTCTTAGTGCAAATGCCACCTGTGGGGATCATTTATTGTAGAAGTCCTGGGCACATAAAGCATAACAGAATATGTGCCATAGTCCAGAATTCTCCCAGTATACTCCAAACAGTACTTGCAACATACAGCCACCGCATCGCTCACTATGCCCTGGCTCCCCAGGGCAGCCTCTGTGTCAGTTCCCTTCTGTCCCTCTGCCCAGACAGGAACCCCCAGATCTGCTCTGCTGGGATATCACCTTTACCAAGGGAGCAGCCCTCACTCCCCTGGCCCTCTCATTCTTCCCTTGGATTCAACTCTCCAGCACAGAGACATCAGTATGTAGTTCACTGTGATATTCCCCTGCCTCCAGCCTTCTCTGGTTCTTGCCTCTACCATAGGGCCAACAGGCAACTCCATCTGCTGCAGTACCTCCTGCTGCCTTCAGGCCTGGAGAAGTCAGCCAGCAAACCCCTTTTGCTGCTCTCCTTGCCTTCAGACTTCTTCCAAGTCCCAAACATACAATCTCCTAGCCAATTCCTCCCTCCTTTCAGGGTGTGCATGTGCCTACAGAGAGCTTTCTGCAGCTTTCCCCAGAGACCTCCCCAGGCCCCTGACTTTTCCTGACTGACTCTCACCAAGACTGTCTCTGAGTCTCCCTGGTCCTTTTTAGCTCCCAGTTGCTGCCTCTTAACTGACCAAATGGGAGCACTGATCCTGGCACAGGGCACTGGATCGACTGCATTCCGAGCGGCCAGCCACCCCATGACATCTCACATATAAAGGTTGTTTGGATACCTGGATCACTTGGACTCTCCCAGTTTTGAGGGACAGCCCTGGCTTCCTAGCCAACTAAAGTCAGACCTTTAATCCAGTTTTACTAACACTGCTGGAGAAGCACCTGGCAAATGGATCAGCTCTCCCTAGTTCTTCCCTGGTTATCAGAAGGCCTAGCTATACCTATGACAGGGCAATATGCACTAACTTCCTCTGTAAAGCAGTTTCATCAGTGAAATGAACTATTTACCATGCTCAGGATTATGAGCACAATCTAGGATGGTTCTGTATTCATCCTGTAATTGCAAGGCCGATTCACAGGGGAAGCAGCCAGCAAAGAGTGAAGTGGCACATTCAGATCCAGCTCAGGCATATATAATAGCAAGTGGAACTTTCTGGAACATCATAGGAGTAGCAGCAAGAGAAATTTAGCCTTACCAAAGCTCTTACCGAAAAAAGGTGGTGAGGTCTTCCAAAGCACAGGGACAGGAAACAAGTAGGGAGCACTGAGCTAGAGGGTAGCTGCCTGAGAAGAAAAAAGTAAGCTACCTTCCATGCCTGGAGAAGGAATGTGGAAAAGGAGAGTCAGGTTGGGAATATGCATGTGTGGGGGAAAAAAAATCCCTTAGGCATGTTTTAAATATTACCTGCCACCTTTCACCATCAGTAGTTAAATCCTCACTGTCTAGGCTCCTCTCCACAGTGTCAGGCAGTGCATTAAAAAAATATATGGGCACCTGCGGTACACGTGTAACCAGGGGCGGCTCTAGACATTTCGCCGCCCCAAGCAGGGTGGCATGCTGTGGCAGGCGCTCTGCCACTCTCCAGTCCCGCGGCTCCGGTGGACCTCCCTCTGGCATGCCTGCGGAGGGTCCGGAGCCACATGCTGCCCTCCCAGTGACCGTCAGAGTGCCCCCTGCGGCATGTCGCCCCAAGCACGCACTTCGTGTGCTGGGGTCTGGAGCCACCCCTGTGTGTAACCCACAGGCAAGTGTGTGTTACGTATCCCCTGTGTGCCTGATTCACAGAGGATATGCATCAGGTATGGCACTTACCTGTAGAATCGTCTAGCTTAGCTCTAGAGAAGTCTGTTTCAGACCCCGGCATGCCAGAACAGTTTTATTTTTCATAAAGTTTGACTTCAGTAAGTCAGTCCCTTTATTTCTCATGCTGAACTAGGCATCCATTTCTTATCCTATTCAAAAGATGATGGATTTTATTTCATTTTTAAACCTCTCCCTTGTTATGGCCACTGGAACAACTAATGAAAAAACTACAAAAGGAATAGTTAACAAAGCACTAAAAAGGTGGTGCTGAGAGAGGTACACCACTTGTAAGAGTGGTGATTAAAAGTGCTCTCTCAAAAGCTCCTCTATTCATTTCCATTAGAGCTCAATGTGAGGATTAGTTTCCAATACTAATTATTCCAACTTGTAATCTTTCTTCCTTTTTCTTGGCATCAAATGAATGTGTTTGCGAAAATTACCAATACGTATTTTCCAGCACTCAGAAGTACCTGGCTAGGTGGGTATTTTACTCTCAAATTAAAACTGCAGTTTATAAGTACAGTATCTGCCTAGTCAATGTTTTTCTTCCAAAACTAAAGACATGTAAGAATAAAGGAAATTAACACAGAAAGGGGCGAATATTCTGAGGTCATATTCAGAGCTCTTGGGAAGATCCTTAATACTGCAGACATTTAAGTGAAATATATTCTAAAAAACTGGATAGACTTGAATGACACTGCAATAGCAAGAATTTTTCCAATGGTCAATAAAGCGTAGGGTCATTGACATGGCAGAACACGGCCATGCTGTTAGAGGAGTGAGACAGGGACCTGACTGATAGGGCCCTGAGCAGGGCTGATTGAAAAATAGAAAACATTTCCCAACAAATCATCATAATTTTACCAAAAAACCCACCCAACAACATTTAGAAAATTTTCACCAGCTCCATGTCTGAACTCTGCTCATAAATCAGGCTCCCATGAGGTATTCATAACTAGCCCATTAAAAGTGGGGAAAGGCATTTTTTAAGCCATGCCATTTCTCAGTATGAAAATGTCCAAGTGTCAACACCCCACCCTCTCCCAATATGAATACTAATATCATGACACAGGCTATGATAAGAAATGTATGTAGCAGGGATAAGCTAGTTTGTCTAATGCAGTAAATTTTATGATGAATTTAACAGACCATTTAGTGATTGTGGTTTCAAAATGTGCAGTGAACAGCTGAGCAAAATGTTCAGAAAGCCATAGCATATAGAATTTCTGTTTGGTGATAAATGTCTCTCCATGTGCAGCAAATGTAGCTAGCTGACTCTTTAATGCTGTAGTTAAAAAATAGGTAATAAGCAGTCAGACTAATGACTACAGTGTTATAACAGTTCTCTCCCCTCCTAGATGAAGCTAATAATTAACGCTGAATGTCATACAGCTATATGTCATAGTATGGCCTCTTTATTTTTGTTTCACTCACTCTTGGCATTTCAGAACCATGGTGCTCCAGCTCTAAATGAGGCTGTTAAATTGAGGATTATAAGAATATTCTATATTAACAACTGTGTGTATTTGTAATTTATAACCAGAAAGACATTTGATACTGAATCTGTCTCTAGAAACCTTGGATACTTTTCAATTGCTATAACCCTATCAATCAAAAATTGAAATTAATTATGTGATGAACAGTGACAAATCAAAGTACGCAAGACCTGTGTGAACCAAATATTAAGTACCATGGAACAAAAGGGATTAATTTTGTCATCAAGGCACTTGCACAAATTTCTGGCATTTGAAGTCTATTTTTTTAATAATCTCACTCTCTGACAGAGAATGACTTCAACAATAAGTCAAAACTGAGGAAATGATGACAACTTTATGGGAACAGAGTGTCTGTATGTCATTATACGACATTTTAGTATACCTTACCTGGCTTGGATTTATGCTGATTCTTTGTTTACAATAGCAGCAGCACGCCCTATAACCTATTTGCCTTTTCCATTTCAATACCTATTTGTCTAGGCTTTGTCATTTTAATGTACATTAGAGTTGGTTGACATGTGGCTTATAGCTCTTTTACTCAATGCAAATATCTTTCTAAAATGGGTGTAATATTCACATTTATTCTCCTCACATTACATTGAGAGCCCTTGTCAATAACATTTCCGTACTAATGCCAGTGGAACCTGAGGAAGGATTGCCAGTGGTTAGGGTGCTAGCCTAGTACTTAAGAGGACTGGGTTCAATTCCCTGGTCCCACTGGCCTTAGGGCTGTTGATGGGTGGTCACCCTGGCAACCGGCTTCTGGGGGCACCATATTGCACAGACGTTTGGTATTGCTCTGCTACTTGGGGGTGGGGTCGGAGCAGCAATGGTGCTGGTTTTCGGTCCAACGTGGCAGAACATGTAGGCTGGCCCTGCCTACCTTATCAGTACTGACTGGAGTCAGGACCAGGAAAAGGGCTCTCCACAGGCCAACATGTCTCCTTTTAAAACCCAATTCTGGGTCCCCATCTCTGTTGTCCTAACGTGTTCACATATAGGGGAATCCGGGCTATATATGCCCTGGAAGGCTCCACATGACTGCTGGCTAAGGCCCTATGATTGCAGGGTCTCTCTCTGCTGGACCTTTATTACAGCTTTTATGTCAAGAGTCAGAAAACAGAACACTCATTAAAAGATCAGCAACCTCCTACTGCTCTTCCTGGGCGGTAAGATCAAGAATTTCCCCATCAAATGTCTCACTGCTAGGCTCAGAGTAGATCAAAGACTCCTGCCCACTGGGTGGGGCTAAGTGGTACACTGTTATTTCTGCCTGATGTAGAGAGTTTGGCCTCATCGTTCCTGTCTGTGATTATCTTATGAGCTAGGGTTTGAGGTGGTGGGGACCCAACAGAGATGTTATTTGGAGTTATCGGATATAATCAGAGAACATGACAGCCCTCTATAGGCAAAGATAATAGAGTTCGTTTGGAAACAGAAAGCACAGATTATAGTGCCCTGGACAGAGCAGCAAGCAATGGCATCTTGTGCCAACATTGCCAATTCAGCAGTGGCTGCTTGACATGCAGTGGGGAATGTCTCTTTAGGGAAAGAGAAGAGGAGAAGAAGGAGATGGGATATTGTCTCTTTAAAGAGACGTGGTTCATAAACAGGAAAAACATACACTTTTACCTCTTCCCTGCACAGCCGCTCTGCGGCTTGCTTCTGCTCTGTTTCTTACGTAGATACTTTATCAGGCATGAAGGAAACCGCAGGAATGCCATGCAGTCCAGACCTCTCTGGGTGACTGGGGAACTTATACTATACCATGCCATGCCATGCAACTGTTGGACTCAACGTGGATATGTAAGAAGCTACTGACATCATAGATAAATATCAGTTGGCTCCAGGAAGAGAGGAATAGCAAATTTGAACATCTTGACTGAAATGACTGCTCAGTTTAATCAGGTGATTTTATTTATATCAGAAATGGCTTCTCTAGTAAAATATTCCTACAACTTAAAAACTGCACAAGAGAATCTATATGTGCAGAAATGTTTTAAAACTCTGCATTTCTTTTTGTAGGATCCTGAATGAAGGTGTCGGCTATGAAATTCTATTCCAAAAAAAAAAAATCCTGACAGCTGCAGAAAAGCACACAACATATTGTACATGTCCTGAGTTGCAGTGGGAACCTCTTAATTTAAACTTATTTGCCCTATTCAAGTGATTCACCGTGTAATTAAAGTCTATCACATAATAAAAATTAGCTACAGATCACCATTTGTTACAAGGGTGACTCATCAAGGCTAAGCCTGCTTGATATTCTAGTTGGCAGCAAATGTTCAAAGGCAGAATCCAGATCAATATGAGCACAATTTTTTTCCAGCTTCCCTGTGGTAGGGTATGGTACACTTCAGCATCTTGCTCATGCCAAGTGCAATGAAAGAAATTGTCGTTCAAATAAAAGCATTTCAAAACTGATGTCTTAAAAAGATGCTGTTTTCTAAACTGCCAAATATTTCTTGCTTTTTTGGGGGAGGGGGCAGGGGTCCTCCATGTTCAGTAGACCACCGTGGCATGAATTGCCATTAATATGTCATTTCCCTTTCCTGTTATCACAATATAAAGGACCTTAGCTCTGACCTTTCTATCAAAACATCCTTTGTTTGGAATGAAAGCTATTCACTGTTAGACCCTTATCTATAGAGCTTAGCCAGCGGATCAAATCCAAAGAGCAGAATTCGTTTACTTTGTATTAAATGAGCTCAGTTAAGAAGTTTCAATTTTGGCAGAAAGGTGCATTAATCACAAGGAAAAGAACAGATCTCACTTTTCACAGCTTCTGGTTTACTTTCAATACAGTTACACAGTGAGGCTTTTGTTCCTTAAAAGTAGCACTGTATTTAAATACAGTAAATATAACAAAATTACTTTCTTAAAATTACGCTACAGTTCCTACAGTACAGGATGTCCATAATGACCTCAGTGTTGCATGACTAACTTTACTGCTTCAAAAAGGTTCTAAATTAGTTTGGACAGATGGGTTTTATCCAGAGGAAATCAATGAGTTTTTGTGAGGCCTGATTTAATTTTTATGCAGCCAGCACTTTGAGATGAAATTAAAATATGTATGAAAAACATATTAAAGTTTCCCTTGGGTTCATAGTTGTTTGTACATTTACAAGGTGTTAAAGAGATGATTTAAAAACTAACTATATAAGGGATCAATGCAAGTAGACTATGATTTATGGCATTTCATGACATTTTTGACACTTCTGGCTTCACTTCGTATGTTTTTTGAACCACTAATTATGTTTTAATTCATAAGGGTTTGGTGGTATTTTATAAGTGTAATATAATATATAGAGCTGTATCACATGGAAAGTCTTACGGAAAAAACACTTTACAAGTTGTGCTGAGTAGGTAACAGTTGTAAATAAAAGATATGTCGAATCAGTTAAAAAACCACTGGAGCACAGTACCCCCCAATGGGGTGTTAGCTGCCTGCCAACTGAGCTGTTGGCAGCTAACTAACTGTTCAATAGATTGGGTTAACATCTGTGCAGTTTTTGATCAGTGCAGTTTGAATGAAGTTTTTTTTTCTTCTTCTTTTTTTTTTTAAATAATGAGCCAGGAAACAAAAAGTCTGACTCTGCTGGATTAGTCCTGTTTCTCTGCAGTAGTGCGGCTAAATATCTTTCTCCAATTTTAGGCTTTAGCGGCCTGCTTGGCTATGATGAGTTAGCACTACTGGAAACAGGGTATTTCCAGAAGAGGCCAGCAGGACACATCCGGGGAACCGGACACATCCCAGGAGCAGGGCAACAGAACAACAGCTGTAGCCGTGGCAGTTCTCATACTTTGAAAATAGAGCACTGTGGAAAAATTCTCAGCACTTGTGAAAACTCCAAAGTTCGCTCCTCAAATTCTCTCCTACCCCTTCCTTTGTCACAAAGGCCCGGCAATATTTCTCAAAGGAAAAGTGTATCAGCAAAATTGGAAAACATTTCTTCAACAGATCAGCTAAAGAGGTGTCAAACTTAATTTGCCACAGGTTTGCAAGAGGATTTTAAAAACCTTTTTTCGAAGACCACCGCTCTGGTTAGTGGCAGAAACATTCTTTCTTGACCAAATTTGTGGAGAACTAATAATTTCACACTGCTCTGTCAGAGGACTACTGCAGTTGGCTCTGAGTGCAAGGGTCTGCCTCCCCTGGTGCAATTTCATAACTGGGGCTAGATGGTGAGATTTTCAAAAATGCCTCAGGGATTGTCTACCTAGCAAGTTAGTGTAGAGCAATCCAGGGTCTGAATCTACAGTGCACTAGTCTGCCAGGCACTAACTTGTCACACAGATGGCACAAAGTAACTTTGGAATAGAAGACCCATTGAACTGCCATGGGAGTTGTGCTTCAATATCTATTAGGTGCTTTTAAAAAATCCCACTTATAGACAGGAAGGCTCAGATCCTTCAAGATATTTAGGACATCAGGATTTTGAGATCATGATGGGTGGTGATGATGATGATGGGCAGGGCTTCTGTGATTGTGTTTATTACTAAGGTGAGCGTAGTTTATCACACAACATAGCTGGGACACCACAGTGCTCTCTATTTTGTGTTCACGGGACTCAGATTTTGCTTGTCTTATACCTCATCCTTCCCCAGTTGCTCTACGGTCCCTGCAAAATGTGTGATATCTACAGTAAAAATGAAAAGAAGAAAGAAAAACAGGTATATGGTAAAATTTTCAGAAGTACCTAAATGATTTAGGATTACAGGTGGGAAAAACCATTTTGGACAAAACTTTTCTTTGGAGGGGGGGCAAATATACAGATTTGGGTCAACCGAAACATTTTGTATATTTGTGTCAGATTCACTGACTTGTTTTAGTTGAAAAAACAAACACACAATTAAAAATACTAGAAATGTTTGTTCTGACATTTACTAAATTAAACTGTTACATGACTCACCATTCTGGGGCACCCCCTAGCAACAAGACCCAGTGTTGAGGCACTTGTGCCTCCATTTCCCTACAACATAATCAGCTAACATTTCTCAAGAGGTGGTGGGGCCCTCCAACCAAGCTACTTTCAAGTGTTCAAACCCGTCTGGGTAACAGAGTTCTTTAGTCCAAGTCTGAAAACAACATCAAAATGAAAGCCTTCAGCACCAACAGGCTCAGCCTTCACCACCACCACTCAGCTCCTGGGCTCCAATCAATTCAACCATTAGGTCATTCCTATAAGGACTTTTGGCTGGCCATAGCCCTCAGCCAGTTCACAGCCTGGTTTCTTTCTTCAACCTGACCATCCTATGTATCTGCCTCTCCAGCAGTCCTTAACTGCTGAGCTTTCCCCCTCTTAAATCCAACACTCAGTACAGGTGTAGCAGGATGGGGATAGAGCTGACTGTCCCCAGGCCTCCTGGCGCTTAATAGGGTGGCTTCCCTGTGACAGAAGCATCTTGATTTTTTAATTAAAATTTTTTCTTTCATAAAAGTATTTCCTTCCTTTTTATAAAAAAATCAAAAACCCCTTAAAACTTGCCAATGAAACAAATGTTTTATTCAACCTGAAATCCCTGCCTCTGATACTCCATTTTCTGGAATGGCCATCCAACCAAAAAAATCAATTATTCACACTGCTCTGCTTAGGAGCCTAAATCCTATTGGCTTTCAGTGAGATGTTGGCTTCTAGGTGAAGAAGATGCTTTTGAAAATTTTGCCCCATCTGAATTGTAACGTTGTATGACAGTTCATTCCAGGTATGCTGGTCACACCTGTCCCTTCTTCACTTTCTCACAAGATGTTGATTCTTTCAGAACAACTAGATGTAAATTTGCACAGAACAAACACAAAAGACAAGAAACTAGAGAGCAGCAGACAATCCATCACACTCTGAAACACTCAATCTGATCCCTAGGGTACCCTGAAAAATGGAGGTTGGGGATCCCTTCCAAAGACATGTACTGAAATTATTTACAGCAAAATAAAAAAGTGTTCCCCTTTCCTCCTCACCCATAAGAATAGCAACAGACAAGCTTTCACAGCATTCAGAGAATCCCAATCCAATGCTGTGAATGTAAGCTTTTTTACTATAGGAGTCCTGAATTTAAACGCCCCCTAAAATGAGTTTGGTAATCTCATTTTAATCTCATCTAATGGAATTGTGGCAGTTGGCAGCCTCTGGTTAGTGAAAGACTAGAAGGCAACTTGATTTGATTAAAGAACTGTTGAAAAAATATGTTGAGGCACTTCTATGAACTCTGCCTTCATTGTCTAGCTGCTGATCTTCCATCTTCATTTTCCTATGCAATAAAGTTAAGATTCACCTTCTGTTGGGGGTGGGGGTTGAGGGTGATTTAGGGCCTATATACCGCCTATGTCTCATTTAGCACCTATTTTGAGGAAGTGGAAGTTTTGTGATGCACAGGTCTTGAGCAGGCCCTCTGCACTGGGTTGCATTTTCTCCTTGATGCACTCCATTAAAAGGTATATTTAACTAATGGAAGGATGTAAAAATAGCAAGCCCATTGTGAAAGCTAGGCTGTCTCCTCTCTGCAAGAGTGCTGTCTCATTTTGCTAATTTGGGGCCTAATTCTGCACCATCAAAGTCATTGGGAGTAGAAGCAGACCCATACAAGTGCTCCCTGGAACTCTGTAGTTTAACATATATTTATATTTCACTCTCTTTAACTAGTCCCTAAGCTCAAGGCAGAATGACAATAACGTGCAAGAGAAAAAATGCTCCAATCCCCCAGAATGGAGCGTAGTGAAGACCCTGAGTACCAGCCCGCCATAGACTGCCTGCACAGGAGTGAAAGCAGCACCTCAAATCCCTCTGTCAGGGTGTGATAAAGATCCAGCCTGCTGGCTCCAGGGCATGGACTCTAAAGAAGTAACTGAACACAGCTGAGATGAAGAGAACTGAAGTTCTAGTTTCCACAAGTGGCCAGCACAAAGATTCTTAAAAAAAATCAAACAGTTTTAAATATCCTTCTCTTTGAGGGGAAAGCATATCAAGCCATTCAGTCAACAGAGTGATATGAATGGGTGAACATCCATAGGCACTTTCTAATCCTCTTTATGAATAAACTCCTTCATAGAATCAGAGAGGTTAGAGAGAGACCGAACCATCTGGACATGGATTGCAGCACAATACCACAACCTTCAGTTCACTTCGGCCTCAGTTTGCAGGACACGTTGTCAGGTGTTTTGTGGGTGGATGCTTGTTCGTTTTTATACAGTGTATTGGTAAACACTCTCCTGCATTCTCCTTCTATCCCTGCCCAATGCTAATGGCTACAGATCTGTGCCAGTATCCCCACCCCAACCATTGTCTAGTTCATATATAATATGAACACACACATACAAGCATTCTCTACATGGATACTAACTGGGAAAAACCAAAAGTAAAATTACTATTATTTTTATATGCAAAATCTAACCTTCAATATACCATATGCAGCTACACTGGAAAAATCTTACCCCTACAGGGTTTTCTATTAAATAGATTAAATCTGCACTATGTATCAAGAAACCTATACACCCAACATCTTGGCAACAGTTATTTTTAGCAACATATACAGAGAGGAAAGTTCAATATCTCTAAATGAATAGCATACCTGCATGTGTAATTTAGTTACCTTCTAGTAAAATGAATCATGCTACTGTTTATAAAAAAAATAATAAAAATTGAGAGAGTAGATTTGAATTTCTATGCACAGTAAGTATAATGTAAGCAACATAAAATGTTAGAAAATATTGCAATTAGATGCTAAATTACTTTACAGTACTTAAATGCATTAATCAAGCTGAGAAATAATTTACCCAAAACTCATTAATCTAAGTCAAATATAAGACATTCCTTAGTTAATGCTCCCAATCCATGAAGCTTACATACAGAAGCCTTTCTTTCTTTCAGAATGTTTATATGCAGATCAAAGGAAAATAGCCACCACTTACTGCTGCCAGTATATTGGCAGTTCCAGTGAAAACATCCTGAAAACAAATTAATAATAAAAAGATTGATTATTACTGGAGATGGATGAACCAGTTCATACAGCAAAAACTGAAAAATCTTTCCCTGGTACTAGAACTGGCTCAAAAGAGAATCTTTTATATGGTTCAAAAATGGTTGGTTTTGATAAGCTTTGATAAATATTCAATCTATAGCATAATTTTAAGCAGAGCTATGCAAAAAACTTTACAGGTTCACTAATAAGGGGTTATAAGAAAAAAATAGTGTTCAATATGTGGTAAATTCCACTCAACCCAAGTTTCATTCAGAATTTTAGGTTTAAAAAGAAAATAAAAACAAAGTGAAATTGAGCTGAGATCACCACATTTTGTACAGTTTTACATCAGAGCCCTCAAAACTGAATTTTTCCTCCTTTCCGCATAAAACTATAAATCAGCCCGGGTTTGTTCAAACATTTAATTAACCTTAAGGTCAGTTCCTCAAGGTTAAATGTTATTGTCATGGGAAAAAATGGGAATTTTGCCATTGACTTCAGTGCAATCAACTTTAGTCCTTTGTGAATTATTTAAATGAAAATGGTTAATATAAGCTATTGGAATAATGTACGAGTATATTTGTAAATAATTATCCAGTGGAAAAAATGCCAACATTCTCAGTCAGTATTATTTGTAATTAATTGTTCAAGCATCTCTATGGTCAGAGTTTAAAAATATTTGTTTAAAAAAAATCAGGCAAGGTGTGAGATTTTGGCTGGGCTCTACTGAGAAGTGGTGGGGTGAAATTCAAAAAGATCAATTGGGGATGATTATCTATATTCCTTTGGTATATGTTGGTTATGAGTACAATGCAAATAACTTAGTTGGTTCTTATTCAATTCCAAGTGGGTTGCCTATCCATAATGCATATCCAAACCAAATCACCATACTTTTTTGGTGTTTGTCCACAAATAGCATGTAATTACATTCACTGTCTTCAGATTTCTCCAATGCTTTGACATAAAAGGGCATAATGAATTTTATCACCAAGTGTAAGATAATTTTTCAGCATACTTGATAAGTGTTGTATAATTATCTGAATTCCACTATTCTAATACAGGGATGGAGGGTGAAGTAAAACAGTCATGAATGAGCGAAGGCTGCAGATGAGGGAATAGATGAAGAAAACACTATCTTGAAGTAACCAAGCCAATAAGCAAATGCACACATTTTGAAAAGACATTTCATTGTCTAGAAATGGACATTATTAAGATGAATATGATCGTTTTTGTAGTTAAGCCTATAGTGGGTGTTCTACTTAGAGTAATATATTCTTTCATATCTCTTGTAAGAGATCATGGTTTGTTTGCAACCAAAAGACTTGGAAATGATCAAGGACCCAATTTAACTCCTATTGAAATTAATTGGAGTCTTTCTATTGATATCAAGGGGAGCTTGTTTTTGAGCCCTAACTGATTAAGTTTTTCATGACAGTCTTATCACATATTGAGTTATATTTGTCACAATATACTCTAGGTCACTTATTTAAATATTAAAAGTCACTGTGTATATTTGGGATTGATATGTTGCTTCTGGCTAGTGTCACCAACATCTATTGTCCTCCTTACCCATCACAATCCTTACCCCAGCACAATCCATGGCTGCAACCTCACCCCTCCCCTCCTCTCAAGTGAGGGTTAAGGGTGAGGGCTGTGTGAATATTTGCAGAATTAGGCCCTAAATACAAAAATGATTGATACAATCAATAGAGTAGCCTCTGTGTTAATTAAATTCCTTTCCTGGGGAGGCATGGTGGGGAAAGGACATTATATAGGCGTAACTAGGAAAATGGTCAGCAGTGAAATAGCAGTGTTGACTTTTAAACCGACATCTTTCAGTATCATTTAGCACCTGATTGAGACGAATGGCGCAGCTGTCTCCTTTCAGACTGGTTAGACTGTCACTGGACCAGAAAAATTGCACTGATTTTCACTGGCATCATGTTTTCAGTGTTATCATTATATCCATTAGGCTAGAAACATTTTTTTAAAGTTAAGCTGAGATTCTGGAGCACAATTCTGCAGTAAAGAGTGGATTTATACATCAGATCTTAAATATAGTTCAGCCATTCAGTTCCACCTGAACACCCCTTTGTGCTGCATGACTGAGTGATATATGTATTTGGATATTAAACTTTTAAGACTTGAATACTGGTAAAATGACCCTTTTATTGGTCAGATTCTCTTAGACCCAGGCTAAGAAATATCTTTATATTACAAAAGTCTTTTAACTGTTTAGAGACTACACTCAATGAGGTTACCCAATTATCACCTTTTGTCTCTTTAGAGGTGGCCAAGTGCCTGAGTTCCCTTTCCTCCCTATACTCTGAATATCTTAAGGCCTGATGCAAAGCCCACTGAATCAAATAGGAACCTTTCAATTGACTAATTGGGCACTGAGCCCCTGTCAATACATCCAGTTTCCAAATCCCATTTGAAGCATCTTCTGAGGACAGGTGGCCTTCTGCAGCAGTGGGAACAGAAAATCTTGCTGATCTTGTTGTCTTCACTGCTACTGTGCCTTGTTAGGGTCAAGAAACCCCAGAGTACATTGGGATAGAAAAATAGGAGAGACAAAGCTAAAGGAGTTCTGAATACACACTCCTAGCCCTGGTCTTCTGTTGACAACAGGATAATACTATGACTGTTACCAAGAGTGACCTGCGTTTCCTTGAATGGAACATTGCCCAGATAATGATATTTAGACTCCCACCCCCTCAACCAACACTAATATTCAGCAAGTTTATTTTCTAATTCTCTCATACCTAAAATGAACAGCAGTTAGAAAGTGGCCGAAACTGTTTTCAATGTTCATGATGAATTATGACCATAGTTTTGAATAGAAATAGAATTTAACCTATATTGTTAACTTTTTATAAATGCCTGGCCATAGTTTACTATCATTCTTTGTGCAAATACCTGCTGTGAGCAGGCACTTTACATGAACATTGAGAATAGAATATGTTCAGGATTTTTTTCAGTCCAATCTTACATGGGCCTCTATTTCTGTGCCTACAAATTGTATATGGAATCATTTTTCTTTCAATTACTGAACTGCTAAGTATCTTATTTACAAGCACAGTCAAGGATTTAGATGTCCTACTCACCTAATTTTTGGAAGCAAACTACTACACATAAAAATAGAAGCGATTTTCTGATATTTGGTTAAACCTATGGCATGAGAATATTGGTTGGTTTTTCATGCACACTTTCGGTATAAATCCACATAAATAAAGTAGCTTACCTTGATTAACCAATAACCACTGAAATTAATTTTCTTTCAAGAACGCTAAGGCATGTTTTTTTCTATACTATTGTAAAGCTACAGTCAAAAAGCTGTCTCGTGGGAGGGTATATTTAGCAGAAACTCACTCATGGGACAAACTTATCTGATCCTGCTGATCCTGAACTCTTAATGGATCATAATTCAAAGCGATAGGTCTGATTTTTGGCATTATGAGATCTAGTTCAGATGATAAATGGTATACAAATCAATTAATACAGATGGTACCACAGTCCATAACTGCTAGATGAGGTTCATGATTTCCCACTAGCCAACAGATTCTCATACATACTAAATTATTTCCTGGAACTCAGTACAAGCTATCAATCATAAATGTGATATTTTTATATCACTTAAAAGAGAGGTAAGTGAAAATACATATTTCCTGGCTAACACATCAACCCTTTCACCTTATAAATACATGAAAGGACGCAGCCTAGTATGCAGCGATTCTCTTGGCAGATTTTAAACTTGTATACAGAGCACATTATGCAGTGGTGTGTATAACATTTTGGAATAGAGTAACATCCTCTTGTTCACTTGGTAGCACATAAAAGAGTCTTGGTGGCATCTCCAGATAGCAAAGCTAGACTGGTTTGTCATATAGCCAGACCCATCCACTGTAACCACAGCCTTAATCAGCTATTCTGTATCATTTCTCCTAGACTCATATCTAATCATTCTTCACCACCTCACTTCTCTATCTATCTTCCATGACCCTTTTTGTGTCCTAGGCTTGTAGTCTTGGTACATGCAACCACCTTTGCGAGCAGTTGGGATTGTCATCCTGTTATTTTCTCATTTTCCAGTTTAACAATACAAGGGCAGCTACTTTTTGGAACACATACTACACTGAATGACAGGTTAATAAAAATTAACATTGAGTTATGTCCCTAGTTATTCCACAAAGTGTATGCAGTTCCCCAAGTACTCCTTATCTAAACTGAATTTTAAATTCACCTGCTCTTCTTACTGCTGCATTTGATTAATCTATGTTAAGTCAAACCACTGTAATGGTTCTTTGGTGAGATAGCTGAAGGATACTAAAAGTTGTAATAATGTGTAGGTTCTCCATAGCATGTTATAGCTCCGGCACAAGAATGATGAAAAAGGGTTTGGATTCTGTTCTCCTTAACTAGAAGTTAAACATCGTTTATAAATGTTTTAAAGTTAACAATTCTGTGAGAAGATTTTAAATGCCCTATTTCTCTGGCTATTTAAGTATTTTTAATGTTGTTGCAAACAATGACATGAGACATTTAAGGACAGTTGTTGTGACTGTCAAGGGACCCACCATGGGATGCCAAAGGCCGAATGAAAAGAAAGGAAGAAGTGAAATAAGGGAAAGAAGTGGTAGAGTAGTTGAAAGTGGCAAGGAGAAAGAACAGTCACAGGTGAGAGACACACACACACACACCAGCAATACATACCCAAACTGTACATGTGAGGCTGCAATTCCGTCACTGGATCCTGATAACATTTACAAAGCACTTGAACTTCACTCCTGGGGTTTATGCTGTCACCAGAATCCACTGATGGAAATACAGAATTCTGTGTATTATTTGACACAATCAATAAAAAAAAAAGTAAGAGCGAGAAAGTGAATTCATTCCATAATACCCCAGGGGTCTATTCTGTCACTGACAAGTGTGCATAACATCCATTAACAGTGATAGAAGTTACACGTGTATATCGACAGTAAAAATAGACCTCCACTATGCTTATAGAGTCACAACTCTATGGAAATGTGAGGAAGATATTTTTCTTTCAGCTGAAAGCTCAATTTTATCAGAGTAGATTGCTCCCAAATGACCTTGGTACTGAGTTAAATATTGCTCGCTGGTACTATTGAGAAAATATTTACAATGTTTAGTTGGAGGAATGTTTTCCTGTTTAGAAAAAAACATTAAAAATGAATGCTGCAGTGAACTGGTCAGACGAGAGAGACTGCTGCTTCTATTTAGCTGCTGGAGTGTGTTGTTTGCACTGAGGCAGTCAGCGAAATCAGCACCAAGTGGCAGATACAGAGAGCAGCTTGAAAGAAGCCCTTGGAGAAGATGGCTTTTTTACCTGTACTATTTCTGTAAATTGTGGCACAACAGGGTTCAAGCTAGGTAGGAAGATCATAGTTTGTTTGTTTTTTTAATTTTAAATAGATAGTTATTTTGCTTCTGATGGATGTGCAGGTATTTTGAGAAGTCAGAAGGAAAACTTATTTCTTTTAAAAAAATGGTACATAAGTCAACTATTTGTCAATTAAATATAGAATAGTGTGGGGTGATCATGAGGGACATAGTATCTGTGGAGATAGGATTCAGCTAGGAAGGATAATAATTTTAGAATGTCACTTTAAAACATACACTATGAGCATGTTTTAAAGTTATGGTAGGTCAAACTTAGGTTTGTGTTTTTGTTTGTTTGTTTAATATTTAGTAAAGGAGAAGGAAAGCTTACTCACTAGATAGGTTCTTCCAATCCTGCAAGCTCTTGTTAAAATATTGATATAAATCTTTTGCTGCCCACTCTCCCTCCTCATGCACGTGGTACGGAGGTCAACATGCAGAAGACATGCAGAGTTATTTCAGCTGCTCTGCATTACCCTACATGCTCTGCTAAGTGTATCAACAATTTGGCCAGTGCAGTCATATACTCAAGAATGGAAGGGGGAGGGGGAACAAAACACAAAAACAACAAAATCAAGGATTTCTAAAGTTATTTTCTCTTCAGTTGCAAAACTCAAATGCCAAAGATATACAAACTTATTTTGAGTGCATCATTTGGATTCTTAAATATGTTTAAAACTGTTCCAAGCTGCAGATGCATTTCAGCCTGGATTCTGGTGCCCACTTCATAACATACACATTAAAACAAATGGTGAGTTTAATGTAAAAGTAGAACAGTGTTCCATGTCCATGTGTTTACATTGGGATTTTTGTGGGGGAAGAGGGTGATAGCACAGACATCAGCAAATGACATGTAGCCTCCTTTTTGGACTTTGACTGGATTGATTCTCTTCAAGTTTAATCGGTTTGCCATGATGATCTTTAGCCGGCCTTGATATGATTCCCTGCTATTTTTAATATAAACGTAATATTTTTAAATCCATCTCTAAACCAGATTTTGCCATAAGCAGCTATGCTTAAATTGTAAAAGCTCACCCTTGTGTCTGGTTCCACATCTGGTAACATACAGCTAGCATTTACAAGTTACTTAGAGAAATTAAAAGAGGTTTGAAAGAACCCACGATATTATAGGGAGAATACACGATTAAAGATGTATTTTGATTGCTAATCAAATTCAATGAGAATTTTATAAGTAGCTGGGCACTTCAGTTATTTCTAAAGGTGTTGATCAAAATAAGTATATGTTGAGGAAAGTTAAGGCAGGCTTGTAAATGGGTGGAGATTGGGTAACATTAAGCCACCATAATTACTAGTCAGCATTATGTCTCCACTTTGATGTCAACTATGTGCTTCCTTTTGTGTCTCAGAGAGGAAGAAACTTCAAAAGCTTTAATTTCAAGACAATAAAGGGCCCATATTAATGTATGTGCAGACTTTAACTGCAAATGAAAAAAAAGTTTTAGTCTGTTAAGATATAAAGGGATTCGGGTTAGTGCTAAATATGCTTTGTGTGTGTTATATATGTTATACACATATGCAATATATATTATACACATATGCAATATATATTATGTATATATGTCTGTGAGATGAAATGATTAGTTCTATGTTTCAACATATCTATATATCTACATACACACACACACACATCTCTATATAAAATTTCTTGACACGTTTGATACCAAATGGATTTCAGATGTGACAATATATTTAAAACATTTACTATATCAACAATTTTTGGGATGTACAAAGCACATAATGTCAAAGCTTGTACCAGTACAGTGAGGACTGATTGGGCCACGTTATGCTGTCAGTCTAGCCATGATCCCTATTGACTTTAATGTTTTTCACAGGGGTAGCAAAGGGAAGAATTTGACCTGCTATGATTTATTTCCAATTTAAAAACACATTGGCATAACAATTTGCTTAATTCAAATCCCTTTGAAATTAATGGAAGTCCATCCATTGACTTCAACAGCCTTTGGATTGGCTCTAACGATACTTTAAAGTACAGATTAATTTTAAAATGATATTGTATTGGTTCTTAGGTCTTTGATGTACACAGGTGCATCCAGAGAGGAAGAAATAGAAAAGGACACAACAAAGAATAATGCCAGCGAAGGGACTGGGGCTGGGAACTAATCTAGTTCCATATACAGGCCTTGATTCACATCCACATGCAATTCCAGCAGACATCAAGCTGTTGGAGCTGTGTCATGGATTAGAAGCAATATACTGGTCCCTAGATACTATTCTGACTGGCATACTATAAATACAAGAGATAGTTATATGTTACCAACTCTTTGGGGCTGCTCCTGCAAAGTGCCGTGTCCCCACTCACAGAAGGCTGCGTGACACCCTCATCGGACAATTTGAGAACATGCTATTTAGGATCAAGTCTTTGTTTATAGTATTGTCTCTACTACAGTCTCTCTTTATTTTCCATCTTATATAGGAAAAGAAGATCTTTACGTGTTCCTGCTGTGCACCACCACCTGAAGAAACAATCTTTTATTTGCGATATCTATGGGGCAGATGAACTCTTAAATTCAGAGATCCTTGTTTCATGTAATTATCCGTAATACTATGAAAGAGGGAAAAGAAGTCAAGAGCCAAACCATTTCTGAGCAGAACTCTCTTTCCTGCATCTAATCCCCATTCTCAATGAAACTGTATAATTGCAATCTTGTGCTTCCTATGTTATGTCAGACTTTTCTGTTGCTCAAAGGGGTTCCACGTGCTGCTTGTTTTGTGGCAAGATAGTAATTTAGCCAACATTACCAGAAATAAGGAATAGCTTTGACATTAGAGAGATGCCATTTGATAGCAATCATGAGGAGGTCTAGGTACCCAACATGTCCTTACTTCTCCATTAACAGTATCCATAACTATCATAACTCACTTTTGAGGAAAATCAGGATAAAACAGTGTACTGCACACTAACGGTGTAGAGCACAGTAAACACAGATCTTGGATATAGATAACGATAAAAATAAACCATTCAAATTACGCTCAAAAGCCGATAGTTTCAATCCTGAGTACCTAAAATTAGGTATTCATAACCACATTAATGTACCACATCAATTGGAGCTGTAGGCGTAGTCAAGTTTTTCATTTAGCTTTGTAAATATGGATTGAGGTGCCTAAGTTTGGACACAGTTTGAACATTTTGGACTGAATATTCAATTTTTGCCAGTCTAAGAATGAGCTATAAGGAAGACTTTGGAGTGTTATATTATAGGTAGTTATGTAGGTAGGTAACTATTACAGGTAGTTATGTGACAATGGAACTAACTTACGATGTAAGATATTTGTGAAAATGTAGGGCTAAATCCTAATGTATCGTCTCAGGTTTGATACAGCACTCTGAGTTCCGAGCCCTTTCTTGGACAAAACACTTATTGAACCCAGTTGTATGATAAAGGAATGTTGGATCAGGCCCTTATTTTTTTTAACTCAAGGGGAGTTCTACCTGAAGGAGGAATGATAGCAATGACAGGATTTGACCCTTAACATGTGAAGTCTAGTACGTATATTTGGGCTACAAATAGGTGCCAGGAATTACTCTTTGCCAGTGTTGCATAATTGTAAAAGATAAGCTATTTTATCATCAGAACAAAATAGATCACAACTTTTTAGAAACTTACTAACTGTGGCTCAGTTTGGTGCCAGCTGTTGTTTTAATACTATAAATGGGAGACAACAACACTGGAATGGACATTTAATTCTGTCTCTCCAATAGCAAACATTAACCACTGGCCCGCAATTGGACCACCTGCAATGTGTTAATCATTAGAAAGGTCACTGTTACTGAACATTTTAAACTGTGAATAGCTTCAGATTAAATTAGGTGTAAAGAAAGTCATTTCCTTTTAGTGATAAACTAAAACACCTGCACCACAGCTCAAGTTTACCATGAGAGATATAAACTCCCTCTCTGAAGCTAACCATTCATGAAGGCACAAGAGCACAGTTTTGCGAGATAAGATCTTTCAAACCTCAATTATTTTGGTTTTGCCAAGTTCTGAGAGTATATACACAATTATTTAGATGGACTGCAAGTTATTTTATGCTTTGTTAGGCACAAATCACAACTTTCATTTGTGCATGCATTAAATATATTTCTCTCAGGTCTTGTTAGTTTTCTTTTCTTCAATAAAGAAATTGGCTTACATTGCTTCATCTCCTCTCCATTATAATAAGAAACCCAGCACCTTTTACCCAAAGGGATGGTGAGCATATTGCAGATGCTTCTGCTACAGATATTTATTGGTCCACTATGAACTTAAAAACTTTTGGTATAACTTCATATTTACTTAACACTACTATGCCTTGTAGAAACACATTTTTAAGCAGAAACCTGAAATATAACCCATACAAATTCAATGTGTTGGTTTAACATAGTGAATTATTTTTTAAGCCTCGACGTATTCATAGGCAAAAGGAAAAATGAGTCTCATGATATAGCTCAGGAATAAGTGCCTAGTATATGCATACTCACCTGGCATTTATATTCAGGGATACTTCTTTTTTCTTCCAAATGAGTCACTCTTGAATGTGAATATCATTAGAATAGAATAGTGTCCTCCTTAACATCTCTGGGCCTTCCTGCTGCTGTAACTGGTGTCTTTCTCATTTGTTCTAACTGGGTGCTGAGACACCGACAGAAGTATTCTTCTCCACTCTTGCAGCAGGATTCAGAAGTTTGGGGCTGCCATGCGATTATCCTCTTTCTTCTATTGGCTCAAAGAAAAGGAGATCCAGATGAAGAGCCACGGTTCTAGTTTTCCCCTATATTGGATTAGTCAGTAAAAGGCCCTTGCTCCCACTATCCTAACCTTCAAAATGGTGAAGTGTCTTCAACGTTCTTCTCTCCTACTCCACAGAAAGTAAACAAGGCTGACAGCAAACTAGGGATAGTTTCTTCCTCTCCTCTCATCATTTAGGGAAATGATAGCTATGTTCAAAGGACCACTTTCTCCCAACTCAAACACCAAGAAAAGGGAAACATCAGGGGATCTCTTCCCCGGAGAGAGACTGGAAGGCAGCAAAGCCACCTTTGCTTGCACGCAGACACACACAGTCTCCATATTTGCACCAATGGCTGGAGAATCAGGCCCTCTTTACATAAGCTTAAATGACCACAAAAGAGGCAAGGCAGGGGAGAATCAGGCCACACACACTAATTTTGTCTCCCCTAGAACTGTTTTCATCTATTTAATGATGGGTAAAAGCGTCTGGCTTAGTGTAAGTCACACGCTGAAGAGGATGCAGGAGGATTTAAGATAGAGGAGGGGGTAACTCACTTGAATATTCATATTCTTACATCGTTCTGATGGTTTCTTTTCTCATCACATATTCCTCTTCACACCCCTCAGAGTGAGTGTTACACTAAAAGATGCCATTATGATTAGACTCAGTGGACCAAGATCAGAGGAAATGTATATTTGGGGGAAGATGAAAATTAAATGGTTGAAAGTCCAAGTGAGTATGTCAAAGTTTAGAGTGGGTTTAAGATGGCATAACATATATATTGATATGGATGGAAGAAGAAAGAAATGACTCCAACTTAGTCTCTCTTTAGACTTGGTCACCTCTGAATTTGGCCCTCATTCCGTTCTGAGGTACGAGGTTATTTTATAATGTAAAGGTCTCCAAGATTAATGGAGTATAAAATATCCAATATTAGAACACAGATCTCCTCTCCAAATTTTCCATCCCATGCCTACCTAATCCACAAATCCACAGTGCTACTCAAGCAAGATCCTTAACTGTTCTGGCTCAATTTTGCCCTTGCAACAACAGCTGCACATTCAACAATGGCCTCAGTGTGTGAGCCCATGAAACCATTTGAGAGTAGACCAACTCAGGCAACAGTTTAACAGTGTGGCATCCTCCTGCACTGATCCCTTTCTCCCATTCTACATTAACTCCCCTACAGCTGGCACAGTGGGTGCACTCACACTGGTGTCTGAGGTCTGACAGCTAGTTTGCACATTCATTATGAGATAAATTGTCTTCACAGTGTACCTTCATAAAATGGCAGCAAACAGCAGGCAGAGAATTTGAGACACGTCTTCAATACCTGACTCAAAGTCTTTGCAAGTTTAAATTGTGCACACTCCCGACATTCAAAGTCATTTTAGACAGACATAAACAAAATCTTAAAAACAAAATTGACTGCATGCATCTCCCCAACATTGTATGCAGCAGATTGAGCAAAGAAACTAAAGATAAAATCCTATTTTGTACACATGAAAAACAACTTCAATGTTCATGACTTCATAATGTACAAACAACTGGGAAAAAAATCAGGGTGGTGGCAAGGGGTATTTTAATGGAAGTGGTATTTTGACCTTATCTACAGTATTATGGGAACTACCACTACTGCTAAAATAAATGTAGCTGATGGAGAAAAATATACCAAAAGCTTTTAAAGACTGAATACTGCAGAGATTGGTGCTAAATAGCAAAGCTAAATCTATTAGGAAAATATTTGCCATGAAGTTCTATGACTTTGGAACCTAAGCCAGAGTTAACGGAGTTTTGCCAGTTTACATCAGATGAGGATCTGACTCCTAGCGTTAATTTCTTGTACATTTTGTTTAAACCTGAAGTCAAGCTTGTTTGCTTTTCAAACTCAAACCTGTTATCATTAATCATTTCTCTAAAGACAAATCTCAAAGTCTGCCTCCCAAGTGACTTCTTTCAATAGACTATAAAGCTGAGTATTGGTGTGCTAACAGAAATGGCTGCATTAATGTGGGAACCGCCTAACCCTTTCCCTGTGTCATATCACACGGTGTGTTGGGTGTTCGTGGACGGCTCTCTTTTGCTGAACTGAGCCCAGCATGTAGATAATAAATCGCTGAACCCTGATTTAGTAATACCATCCCTGTTTGTCTCTGGGCAGAGACTGTCGACATGAATGGCCACACATTTTGCAGATAATGGCCCAGGAAATATTGCATAGTGCAGCTGCTTTTGAGGAAGGCATGTTTGGAATATATTACACAGCCCAAGAATGAGAACCCACGGTAACTGAATACTTAAAGATAATCACAAATTATCATCATATATATTTGTATTTCTATTGTACCCTTAACAATTATAAGAAAACTACTTCAATGACTTATTTTTAGAAGCAGATGGAATCCTGCAGTAGGAGGAATTTTGCCTAAGGAAGCACTCCAGGATCATCTGGTCCTTGCATTTTTTAATTAAGATTTGAAGTTACAAATTAAAATAAAATACAATAGTTAAAATACAAAAACATATATAAGTACAAGGGGAAAACATTCCTAAATGTGAGAATTCAATCAAAGCAAAGTTTGTTAATTAACTGAGTTAACCCACTATTAATAGACATGAGCTCAAATTCTGAGTCTGACCATCCCTAAATATTGGAAAAATTTGAAACCATAGCACAAATTATTTTCCATATATTAATAGTTATGGACATTATGCCTACATTCTAGTAAGCAAAGTCAAAAGTGAAATCACCATTACTCAGTTAACAACTTGAAATTAAAGCTGGATAGTAGCTAAACTAAGGAAAGCTATCAAAAATTAAAGCAAATGCTTGTGAAAGAAGGTTACAGGGGAAAGAGGAGAGTTGTTCGTAGCACTTTGTGTTTAATATCTATGTAATTTACTTGGAAAATATAGCAAGATACTTGATGTCAACATTTTGGATCTCACATGAAAGTCTGAGATTCACTTCTCAGACAGCGTTGTCCCTCCTTGTTTCAGTAGTAAAACAGGCAGCTCAATACAATGGGGAAAGCACCTCTGAAAAATTAACTAGGTTAAAGGGGAACAACAGCTCTTTGAGAAACATTTAATTCTGTTTATTCAGGAGTAAGTTACAATGGCTGTGACTTCAGTACATTACAGATTCATATTCTTTCTCCCTACTTTGTTTAGGTTTTCCAGAGCCACATACTGTCTTCCGGAGAAGAAGTCTTCAACTACATGATGAATATGCTGACACACAGTGAGTGGAAAGGATAGAATTCCAGAGCTCCCTGTCACGCTGGAGAATACCTTAATATAGTGGGGTCTCAAATTATAATACATGAACCACCCATAGTTCACAGAATCGTGGGTGTTAAAGATTTTCAGAACCAAACAGTGGAGGATTTGAAGATTGGGAGTAGGAGGTTAACTATGAAGCGATCTTATTTTGTGAAATAGTCCACAGAGTTAAAAAGCTGCAGATCCATTGCTGTAATTGAATCTAGGCTGCCGGCAGAAAATCCACAACTGAGACAGAAAGAAAGATATGCAGAGAGTGGGTAAACAAACAATTGGAAGTATTGAATACTACTTGGACAGAAACAGTGTCTATTTGTGTCTTGTGCAATGAATCACACTGTCAGTGCTTAACATACACTCAGCACGATAATAACGATGGGAAAGCTATGCTAATGGATGTGGTGGAGCCAACAGAAGAACAATTGAATAGAATTTGTAGGAGGCCTAGGTACAGTCTTGTACAACAGAGCACAGCCACTGAAGAGAAAGCTCCCAGGTTTCTAGGATCTCTAAATAAATAAATGTAAAACAAAGAAAATACTGGGCTAGGAGTGGTTGGGAAAGGGCAGGAAATGGGACGGGGTTGTACGCTGCACTAGGTATGCTAGTGCAGAGCATTTCCCTCCTGAAGCAGGGGGAAACTGGGAAGTAAAGCAAGAGTCTGAGTCTGAGTCTGCTTTGCAAAAAGCACAACCATGTGCTGCCCCATGCATGGAGCTCGTTGGAAAGGCACAATTGACCACATATTGGCCAATAGCTGTATATGTTAAAAGGGCAAAGACCTACCAATAGTATGCAGGGGTGAACTAGCATCTCTCTTCTTCTCTCTACAATTTAGTAGGTTCTATATTTTATAGTTTTCGAATTTCTCCTTTCTGTTTCAATATTTCCCATCAGGAAAAAACCTACTAATCCTTTGCATGAAAATAAAACTTCTCTCCATTTACTACAGTGTTTTCTTTCTGTTTTGTGGTTCCTGAGTCACCTTTCCACAGTTACTTTAAATATAATTTACAAAATGTAATAATGCCTTCTGTCAATACCTTCTATCAAGATTTTTCCTGACTCTAATTTAGTGCCCCCTGGTGTCCTGTTAAATCTCTTGAATGAGACGAACTCTATACTCTCACATAATGCTTTTTTCTGTTTGAAACCATGCTTCATGTTTTTCTTTACTTATGAGTTCTCTCACTCTCTCCATATTCTGTGTCTGGATTTTTTTTTTTTCTGCTAAAGAGCTTTTCACGTTTTTGGACTTTAATGTGTAGCAGCCAATCCCAGGCATACACCGGGCCACTTCAGCTGGTGTCTGATTTTTGAAAACCAAGTATGTACACAAAGAAAACTTAGTTACATAAAAATGTGTATTTCTAGACACATAACTGCTATTTTCTCATGCAATTGGAATGACTGCACATGCAGAGTTTGTAAAATGAGGTCCTTACTGCTAATGTGAATTCAATTTTTTTGCATTGATGGTATGGAACCCAATCTTCATCGGTATTAATCAGTGTAGCTTCATTGACTCTAATGGAACCACAGCAATTTATATCCATTATTTTTTGTGATTTCCTTGAGATTCTTTCTTCTGTCTCTCCTCTTATTTTGGTGAATGAGCTAGGAAGAGCTCCTGGATCTGACAGCTTATTGAGTAGATTGGTGAGCACACTCTACTTTGCTTGAAAGGATGATCATTTCGCACCTTTGTTTGGGTTGAGTAGTTCCTTACTCCGCATATAGCTCCACTGGACTCATGCCATTGAGGAAAAGCCCAGAATTTTGTGGTGCTGCAGATCTGCATACTACCAAGGTGCTTAGGGATGAATTCTGCATCAAGGTAAATTCCTCCTAGATCTCCCTGGAAGTCAGGGGAAACATGTCCGCTGTTAAAGCCCCAGAGGGGTGCTGCTTATTCCCCAATACTTTATCTCCTCCCTTCCATTCCTGGCCCAGAGGGAAATATGAAAAGTGAGCAGTTCCTGAATTGCCACCTACACACAAAAGACCCAGGTCTCCACCTACTGGTGGAGCTACACCAGTTTATATTAATCAAAAACCTAGTGCAGCCCCTGGGAGGTTGGGGAAGCTCATGCCCTACTCTTCTTCAGGAATTCACTAAGTGTTACTCACAATCACACTCCTTCAGATCAACATGCCTACTCATGGAGTAAAGCATTACTCACTGTGAGTAAGCATGTTAGCAACAGGCCCATAGTTGGCAGTAATCAGTGCAGACTATTTTTTCTGGTAAACACTAGTGCCAAGGAGTGTTTATTACAACTACACACTCTTCAAACCATCACCTTATCATACTAGCAGAACTAAATACACCTCTACCCCGATATAACACTGTCCTCGGGAGCCAAAAAAATCTTACAGCGTTATAGGTGAAACCACATTATATCAAACTTGCTTTGGCCTTTGACTGACAGACACTGATGATCCCCAGCTCCCTGGTCCCCCGTTAGTTTTCAGAGCTCTTACAAACCCTACTCTAGGCTGAGGGACCAGCATGGCGGCAGCTGTGACCACACTGGGTCTGAGTTACACAGCAGCTACCCCCTAGGCTGTTTGCTGCAATCTCGTTATAGGCAGGGAATAGGGAAGTCCTGTTTTCCCACCCCTGGTGATCCCCCCACTCAAGGGCTCAGTCTCTGTCCTCTCTCCCCTCCCTGCTGGGTGAGGTGGCTCCTTGGTCCTGCCTCCCTGCTGAGGGCCATGCCGGCTGCCCGCGACCTTTGCTATGTGGGCAGCAGGGACCGTGCAGCCTGACTCTTCGATGGGAAGCTGGACCGTGTGGGGCGGGGCGCTGTGCTGGCAGCTCCCACGTCTCTCCCGCTGCGCCCTTCTGCTGCACCCTGCCACTGCCTCAGATCTCCAGTAGATGTGGGAGCTGGGTGTCGCTGGCCTGTGGGTGGCTGCTCTGGAAGCGTGTCCGATGTGGTGGCAAAATAACAAGATCTGTGCAGGTAGAGATGGATCTGCTCGCGTGTGCTGGTGCCTTGCCATGGGGGGCTGATGAGCTGTTACCTAGAGGACTCCATTCCTGGCCTTCTCCGTTTGGCTGGAGCGTCCTGTACCTGCCTGCGCCTCTGATCGCTCACTGGGGGCAGGGATGGTTGTTGGCTTGAGCACTGGGGGTTGTTAGCTGAACTGTGCTGCCAAATAGTGCCGTTGTCTCTCTCTTAGCTAACAATGGCACAGTCTCCCCCCCCAGAGTGCTGCTTTACTACGTTATATCCGAATTCATGTTATATCGGGTAGCATTATATCAGGGTAGAGGTATATGTAAATTTAAAACCTATCCCGTCAATGTGTGTAACAGCTCTATATTTATCTTAAAGCTCTGACGTTTTAAAAAAAATATAGGTTGGATAAATCACTCACTAATTCCAGCAAAAATCAAGAGCAACTAGAATCAAGACAATGGAGATACATACACCAGTTTGTGCACCAGTGAAAAAGCAGAGCCAATCTCTCTCTTCTCTTAGATTGCAAATCACTGTAAGTATTGTGTGTAGGGCTAGCTGAAAATTTTTAGTAAATATATATATTTAAATAAAAAAATGCTTGTTAAAAATTACACTGAATAAAAACTGGCTGTTCAAATGATACTGGAAAATTTTGTATCATTCAAAAGATCCCTGAACTATTTCAAATTGAAAAAAAGATTCTATTTGAACTATATAGAATATAAGTGACAACTTTTCAGTTTAGGGGATTTTTATTTTTACTTTCCAATTTCTCTCTCTGAGAAAACCTCCTAAAATTAGGAAATGTTTTCATTTCAATAACGCTTGAATTGAAAACATTTTTGTCTGGAATTAATTCAAAATAAAAGTTTTTGCTTTGAATTGTGTCAAAAATTCAGGGAATTCTGTGAAAAATTTCAAACAAAACAATTTCCCCTCCTCCCCATTGGAATTGTTTTGTGGAAAACATTGCCAGTTTTTAACCACCCCAGCTGTGAGATCATCATCGGTGCATGGTCAGGGGACACCAGTCTGGTGATAATGAACATAAGCATTTTTTCAGTGGCTGAACTCTGAATACACCACAGATCCTTAGTAGTAGGATATTTATTTTTCTGGACTATAAACAGGAGACATGCAATGTGAACTACTAACATTGAAACTTCTGTTTAATTAAGATTTTAATACTAGAGGTATTCAAAACAGGTAAGAGACCTGTCACATATGCTTTGGTAATATCAGGCCATCAGTCATAGCAACCACACGCCTACTGAATATTTTCTTAAATATATACTTGGGAATAATAGTTTCAGGCTTCATCCTGCAGTCCCTACCCAAGACAAACATGATCTACTGATGCCAATAGAAATTTTGTTTGCAAGATTAGGCCAAAAAATCTAGTTGAGGAGCCTTAACTAAAAGATATTTATGACACCAAAAGGACAACCCACCTATGTACAAGATAGCATTGATTTAATCAATAACTCAGAATGAGCAGGGACACGAGAAGTAATATTTTTCTTATATTTGAAAATATTTTATGGAATATATATACTAAATCACTGCCAGTAGCCTTAATATCAAGCGGTAGCTATTAGAAGAAATCACTCGAAGTAAAATGGGGAAAAAGAAAGTGAGTCCAGACTACAACCTACGGAGCAGACTATTTCTCTACCATGGAGTAACTACTGTAATAGTAGCTGACCCATGGAGGCCTGGAGAACATTCAAGGTCAGCGCCAATGTAAACTTATTTGGTTGCAAACATGTCCCTTAGTGAATCAAAAGAAGAATACAGAGTTCCAGCTTTATAGATTTCTGAAATAAGCCACAGTATTCATGACATCTTTGTAAAAATACTTTTCTATTGCTGTGTTAACTTATGACCTCAAAAGGCAAAGCTCAGCTACATGGCAGGGGTAGGGGATGGACTGAGAAAAAAAGTTCTTGCGCTGGCTTGACTGCTCAACAAAAAACAGTTTTCTAATGGCTGAATTAGAACATTTGGAAGCTGTGTTATTAATTTTATCGCCTTCAACATTTTTACAGCTGTAATAATTAAGAATTTTGCTAGTATTTTACATTGTAAAAACCAATCAACTCATACAGATATTATTCTCTAAAGCAGTAAAATATATGCAAATTAGTTTTTAAGTGATTCCAAATGGGGGGGGGACAACTCTTATAGCTAAATCCATGAAATGTATGTGCATGAAGTAGTAATGTACATATATAAGCAGAGAGCAAAAATTCTCAGCTTACATTACTGGAGAACTTTTTAACCAATAAATATCCATCATGATTCATGTTATGGAGGAGAAATCTTCAAATAGACTTTGTTTCAAACTCCCAAATGCGAACAAAAATATATGGCCAGATTTGCTACTAAAAGATGATAGAAATGCAAAGTAATATTATTATTTAAATGGATCTGAATGTTCCGCATGCCTTTTGTCCTCCAATAATATCTGCACACAGCCCTTGAGCTCTTGTGCCTCATGTCAGTGGGACTCATGGGTGCACAAACCATCCCAGAGGATCAGAGGGAATTAGGTGCCTAATCTATGTAAACACTTTTGTAAAATCCCTCTAAGCACCTATCTGCAGTTTAGTTGCCTAAAAACATTTGTACATCTGATCCTCTGAGCCTGCTCCTTCAATGGTAATTGGATCAATCAGCAGTAGCTGATAAAATGGGAGTAAAACATTTTGCTTGGTGGAGACTGCAGCCTGGAGCCCCATGTTCATGGATAAGATGACATTGGGATGGACCAGAGGACTTCCAGGCTTACATCTGACAAAAGGCTGCAAGGAATGAGGACTGTCATAACTGTTTGATTACTGGTTTTAGTTAAGGTTTGCCAGGGCTCAAGTCGCATGTCTTTGCAACCAGTGGAATGGGATTCAGACTGCCACCAACCTGGGAACATGTCTTGTGCCTGGGTCTGGGAACACCCAGCAGGTGCCCAAGGGCATGGGAAGAGTTTTGGCTTCACCCCAAGGGCATTAGCAGCAGAAAGGATCTGGTGCAAGGACTGCAATTTGCTACTGCTATGGTCCAGGAACAAAATACTCGTCCTTCTGGATCAAGCTGATATATCAGCAATAAAAATAAAAAATAACCTGAAACATATATGGAGGGGAAAGGGAGGGGGGAGAAATCCGAGAGGCCATAGTGCAGAAAGAAACTTAACACACATTAGGCATCAGATTGCATTGCAGTATATAAGCAAAAAAAAGGACCATGTAATTTTATGCTGCCTATTCAGAAGCATTAGACTAGAGAGAGTGAGGGGTCTCTGTCAACATGCTCTGATACAACCATATCTGGAACTTTGTGGCCAGCGCTGGCCACTTCCTCATTGAAAGCTAGTGATAAATTGAAGGGTATTCAGAGAAGAGCAACCAGAGATTAAGGGCTTGAGAGAGATTTATGATAAAAGATTAAAAGAGCTAAAAACAGACTAGGGGAACAATGACTGGGCAGGGGATATGGGACATGATAGCAATCTATAAACATCTCGAGCATATATATACAAAAAATGGTGAAGAATTATCCAGTTCATGGGGAACAACTAGGAGTTAGGGGATGAAATTAAGAAAGGTGGGAAATGTAGGTTCAATGTCAGTAAAAACCTCTTGACACTGAGATGCATTAAGTTGTCTTCTAAGGGAAGTGATTTCTTGTTGAGCATGTTCCAAAAATAGATTAGGCAAGACTTGTGAATGCATAATGAAAACAAACATGTATTTGCATGGAGTGACCTAGATGTTCAAAGAGATCTGTTCATTTTTACCATCTACAATTCCCTTAATATAATTTGAATAGTCTTAGAACTTCTGTATTGCTGATCCAACTATACGAAGGAAAAGACTGGAATTCTTTATCCTCCTGTATAAAAAGCAGGGGTATATTAATTAATGTTTTTGATGGTTGAGGAAACTCCTCTTAATTATCAATATCATGATAAACTGAGTATCTTTTGGTGGCAGATTTTGTGACTGAGCAGGTAAATTTTCAAAGTTAATATATAGAATTTTTGAACTGCAAATTATAGAAACTTTTAGAAGAATGTTTAGCCTTTTTAGTACATTCTGCTGAGTTAATCAAGTTGCATACAAGCCATTGAATTACTTCAACCTGCTCTCCAAAAAGATAAACTGATCACAATTCCTAGTCCTGTATTTTATTCATCAACATCCTACTGCATTTTCATTTAGGATAACGTAGCCTTATAGAAAAATGTTGCTGTTTGCTAAAATAATGCCTTTTTTTAATGTTGTTTTTACAGTGATCAACCATACGTTTTAGGCTTCTATCTCCTAATATTTTTTTTTAACTAAGTGAAATAAAATGGAAAGCTGTTACCTTGGATAATTTCCACCAAAATCCATAACTTTCTTCTTATATTTTTATTACATAAATGAATTTTTATCCATTTATTTTAATAACATTGCCTATTACTTAAAAGCTCATTCAAGCTGTCAAAACCTTCCACATTTCCCATAATTTTCTAGCCCTAAACCCACACCTGTTCTGAATTAATCATCATCCAAAAACTTCTTATATATGAGTTTTTATCGACTGAAGTCACATAGCAGCACAATGGAAAATTTTCTTAAGTTTTGCATTTTTAATTCAAATGCTTTTGCGAACAGTCATTGGTGATGAAACTGAAAGACTATCACCGAAACACATTACCTCAAAGAATTGTGTGCTAGCAGGAAATAAGATAAGCATTATCCAAATGTGAGGAGAGGAACTACATAATGAGCTACACAGTTCTTCAACTCCACCACATCAATATCATTATGAAAGAAAGTGCTATTTTCCTAATCAAAATTATTCAAAATCATTGTGATTGAGCAGTTTAGGACTGATTGTGATTTAGTGGCACATGTAGTCACAGATTAGATATAGACATAAATATATGCAACTAGAACAGCTTGTAAAAGAAATGACTGAAAATATTTGCCAAACTGTGCTGTTTTGGGGCTCTATCCAACCCAAAAGAGGTGCTATGGCTGTTGGCCATGTGAAGCTCTGGAAACTTCCTGTGCTGTGAATTCCAAGCAAACAGGAGTCCACTTGCCAGCTGAAACCTGCTCTTATGTGGCACAGGCCTATCTGGATGATTCAGGTGTTTCACTGGGATATCCTAAGGGAATTCATTGTTGTGCTTGCACAACTGCAGCCATTTTTTGGAGAAAATGCTTGGAAAGTGGGAAAGCAAGCAAGAGCTAAAAAAAGTCACAAAAAACCCCCAATGTGTAGCTTTACAGATTGCATTTAAAATGTTGCAGTCCGTCTATCAGAAATGTAAGTGGTTGATTTCTATTATTGTGTTTTTTAAAAAAGAAAAATCTCTCACGATGTAGGATCAAAAAAGGCTAAAGTAGGGAAAGAACAAGTTAAAAATTACTTGGACAAATTAGATATCTTCAAGTCACCAGGGCCCAATGAAATGCATCTTAGAACATTCCAGGAGCTGACTGGGGAGATATCTGAGCCATTAGCGATCATCCTTGAAAAGTCATGGAAGACGGGAAAGATTCCAGAAGACTGGAAAAGGGCAAATATAGTGCCAATCCATAAAAAAGCAAAATAAGGACAATCCGGGGAATTGCAGACGAGTCAGCTTAATTTCTGTACCCGGAAACATAAGGGAGCCAATAGTTAAGCAATCAGTTTGCAAACATCTAGAAGATAAGGTGATAAATAACAGTCAGCATGGATTTGTCAAAAACTGGTCATGTCAAACCAACTTGATAGCTTTCTTTGACAGGGTAACAAGCCTTGTGGATGGGGGTGGAAGTGGTAGATGTGATATATCTTGACTTTAGTAAAGCTTTTGATACTGTCTCACATGACCTTCTCATAAAGAAACTAGGGAAATGCAACCTAGATGAAACTACTATAAGGTGGGAGCAAAACTGGCTGGAAAATGATTCCCCGAGAGTAGTTTGGAGGATAGGATTAAAGTTCAAAATGATCTGGACAAAATGGAGAAATGGTCTGAAGTAACTAGGATGAAATTCAATAAGGACAAATGCAAAGTACTCCATTTAGGAAGGAACAATCAGTTGCACACATACAAAATGGGAAATGACTGCCTAGGAAGGAGTACTGCAGAAAGGGATCTGGGGGTCACAGTGGACCACAAGCTAAATATGAGTCAACAGTGCAATGTTGTTGCAAAAAAAAGCAACATCATTCTGGTATGTATTAGCAGTAGTGTTGTAAGCAAGACACGAGAAATAATTCTTCCACTCTACTCTGCACTAATTAGGCCTCATCTGGGGTTGTGTGTCCAGTTCTGAGCACCACATTTCAGGAAGAATGTGAACAAATTCAGGACAGTCCAAAGAAGAGCAACAAAAATGATTAAAGGCCTATAAAACATGATCCATAAGGGAAGATTGAGTTTGTTTAGTCTGGAAAAGAGAAGACTGTGAGGGGACACAGTAACAGTTTTCAAGCATGTAAAAGGTTGTTACAAGAAGGAGGAAGAAAAATTGTTTTTCATAAATTGAGGACAGTACAAGAAGCAATGGGCTTAAATTGCAGCAAGGTCAGTTTAGGTTGGACATTAGGAAAAATTCCTAGCTATCAGAATGGTTAAGCCCTGGAATAAATTGCCTAGGGAGGCTGTGGAGTCTCAATCATTGGAGATTTTTAAGAGCAGGTTGGACAAACACCTGTCAGGGATGGTCTACATAATACTTAGTCCTGCAATGAGTGCAGGGGACTGGACTAGATGTCCTCTCGAGGTCCCTTCCAGTTCTATGATTATGTAAAAATAATTGTAGAGAATTCATTAAAACAGAAACAGCCTGTATTTATTTACTTCGATTGGTGTTTCCATACACAAATGCTTTTCTGGCTCAAACTCTTTAGTGGCGTAACTTCACTGACTTCAGTGGAACCATGGAGCAGATTTACATAATTTTTTTCAGGACGAGAGTGTTTCCTGAAAACTTACAATTCTCTTACTATCCTTTTGAATTCAGTTGTTTGTGATCCTGAAAGTAATTTGAAATTCAAGTTAAAATATAGCACCATAAAATGTTCAATAAATACTTGACCACATACGTGCTCATAACTTTGGTTAGAACGTAGTTTATAATTTGTAATACCCTCTAGCCCAGATTTTATTTTCCCATATGGCCCTTGTTTATCTCATAAGAGAAAGCCTGTAACCCTTCCTCAACCCCTCGCTCACTGACTCAATAAGACTGTTTGCATGAGAAAGGACTCCCCATGTAAGTGGAGTTTTCAAAAATAATGTACAATATACATACAATAATGATGCAGCTGTATTATGGGCCTGAATCTCCACCATTGTGGTCAATGGGATATTTTAAATTGACTTAAAAGAGTGTCTCGTCAGGGCCTAGGTATCTGAGATCAGGAATGAACCGTAGCAGAAGCTAGCATATATTGCCTATGATTTTTCTAGTAACTATAAGAACTAAATTTGAAATATTTTAAAGTTAAATATTGTGGAGGCAATTAATGTTTCCTTGCAAGCATATACATCATTGCTTAACTTCTAAAACACTTTTTCTTTATGTTAGTTTTACTTTACTCAAATGTTGGTATTTTATAGTCTTTCAGTATCACAATTACTACAGCTCAATTATGCTCTTGCATATGTCAGGTACACTACAGTCTAATTTAATCTTCATTACACATTGCCATATTGCAATTATACATGCTATTGGAGTGTTAACACATATTTAAACCTGTTATTCCTTTGTCACTGATTTACAAAGAGGTACCTGAAAAGAAGCAGATGTCATAATTACATGCTTAGTCAGCTCATTTTATACTAAATCTCAAAAGCAAATTGCAAATGAGCTAGGCATGTCCTGAAATTAATGTAGTGATAGTAGACTAATGCTGTGATTCATTACGGTTTGTCAACGTGCTGCACTTCTGGAATGTGAGATAAAACTATATTAATACTGCACAGTAATGAGATTAATGAATTTGGACATGAAGAAGAAGAATGGTTCTCTTTGTTACCTTTGTTATTTTTTCAAAAGTCTAATTAAAAAGAATTACTCAAATCCCATACAACCTCATTTATATTAAATTAATTTGTCTGGTTTCATTTCCAATAATTGATCACCCTTTGCAAATTATAAAGCACTTCCAGGCCATATGAAGTACTACTGTAGGAGTAGTGACCCAGAGTATTATAAACTATCAAGGTGGTCCCTGTGGGTTCATATTAATTAAGGCTTAACAGTTTGGAAAATTGTAGCAATATTTTATGATTCATGTAATTAAAGTCTAACGAAATGTCACAACTGCTAGTTATTTCTGTGCCTGTGAATAATATCTTATCCTTATTTCAAAGAAAGCATAAATAATGAAATATTCTTAAAACTCACAGACAATCAAGGAGAAAAGGTACCAGTTATTTTTAGCATTCATAACTAATCACATTAGCATTTCAGTGCCTCTACTTCAATCACTAACGGTCAGCATCAGAGGATGCAAATCAGATTAATATTTGACACCATCTGGTTTTCAACCCAAGGTTTTTGCACCTGTGTAACTCCACTTATATCAGTTAAGTTCTTCCCGATTTAGACTATTAGATCAGAATCAGACTCTTACCTTCCAGCAGTTATGAAATACTTATAATAAAGGCTGTGCAAAGGCTAGTACAGCGTGTGTAAAGCCATGCTGCTCCTAAAGAAAAGATTCCTGCAACCCAAAATGATGAATGTGGAATTTAAGCATCTTACTGTGTCATAGTAGAAGAATGCTTTTGAAATAAATTGGTTTCTCTTGAAGAGGAAGAAACTGGAAGGGTTTTTGAAACACCATCTCGTTAGATAATTAATGGCATGAAGGTGTTTTCCCCCCTTGCTGGGATTCTTGAAATGGTATTGCTTACTAGTTACCAGAAGTGGTTGGGATTATTTTTGGTGGGGGACAGAATTTTGCTGGAAAATGCCAAATCGTCTAATCCAGAATGATTCATGGGAAAGGGTTGGTTTCAACAAACTTCTTGTTTCCAAATAAGATTAATAAAAAGTTTTGAAATAATTAAAAACATACTATTTTGACATTTTCTAAATGAAAAATATGGTTTTTCGGGTCTAACTGGCATGTCATTTAAGTTAATTTACAATAAAGCCTGAAATCAAAATGAGACATTTAAAAATTATTCACACAAAACATTTTGATTTAGTTGATTGGACTTCTTTTCCTTTCCCACAGATTTTTGGTTTGCAAAAAACCATATGTGATTTTTGACTTTCTCCTATTTGGGAGAAGAATATTTTAAAAATCTTGAAAATTCTGACAGGATGAATAATGGTTTCCCTCCCAGCTTTACTAGTCACCAACACTCAGGGTTCTGTAATCAGAGTATATTTTCAGGATAAATCTTAAAAGACTGTTACCAACCACGAAGTTTTGCTGTATGCTTTTTCATTTGCTCATTATATTTAATAATATTTAGCAAGTATTATTTCTCAGGAGCTGAGGACCTGCAGTATCTGGAGAAGTTTGCTATGCTATGTGAAGTATACAACTGACATTAAGTTGCGTAGTACGTTAAGGAAAAAATGTAGGCATCAGATCGCAGAATGAAATGAAAGCTGCCATCGCCAATCAGGCAGTTAAGCATTTACATTCTATAATTTGTGTCCACAGTTAATTGTGTTTGAAAACTTAGATGCTAGTGTTCAGAATAAGGTCAAAATAGGAACTACACAGGTAATCCTTGATTTTCCAAGCTACATTTCTGGTTCCGTATGCAAAATGCATACAGAAACTAAAATTTGATTTTATATAACTCCAGTTTTATAACACTCTAAGGAAAAGGGCAACATCTGTGCTTTGGTCACCCTATATTGGTTCCTTTTTCACTGAAATTTGCTGCCGTTTTCTGCTACAGTTTCTCTGTATAAGGAATGCATATGGGTTGCATTTACCTATAACTTTTTTATAAGTGTTGGAGATGGGTTTCCTGTGCTCGTATAATTATACACAGCCTCGTTCTTTGGTGGAAATGGGTGTGCCTAGTCAATATCCTCTTCTCACGCAGTGACGGGCACCAGATAGATATATTGGTTTTGTCAAATAAGTGTCAAATAAAGTGATTTAAGAGGCTGATATAAAGCCCATTGAAGTCTATTTTAACTGATTTCAATGGACTTTTGAATCAGGCTCCGATTGTAAGAATTATGTGGCACAAACCAATTACTGCCAGTAAAGATAAACAGCTTTCTGGACAAAAGACAAGCCACCTTCTTGTGCTACTTTTGCTTGAGTATAGACTGAATGACACAACTACCCTCACATCTGTAGCTTAAAAGATGGACATTATTTTAGACAGCATGGGTATGACTTGATGAAATATGTTTGCCAACCCGTAAAATGAAAATGACTCTCTTTGGACTTGCATATATCAATGTCTAAAGGGATAAAGCCATTCTTATTCCACCTTTGAATTCTTTACATTAGAAACTAGCTTTTCTATCCACATGCAGTAGCGCTATAAAAGTGAGTTAGGGGTATCTTTGATCAGGATTTATATTCCCAACAAAGAAAACTGATGTTTTTGTACATGCATGAATACCAGTTGTGTGACAGGGTTGGGTTCCACTCCCGTCGTGTTCTCTGTCTACACAGACTGTTCCGAGATCTTTAGTAGCTGAACACCAGATGTCATTTACTTATGCTGGATCTGTAAAGGTGGTGGAAGGAGCATACACCACAGCGTTTACAATATCAGCACCTCCTCAGCCCTCTGCAGAGGAGAGGAGAGGGAAGGCATCTCTCCACTCAGAGATCCTTCTTGGTTTTGACTGATAGCCTGACTCTGCCCCCCAGCACTTCCTTCCTAGGCCTTCTTCCACTCTTTGTATTAATAGACAATAGTTCTTCAGTCCTCCCTAGACCATTCTACCCTGCTCACTAGACACAGTCATGTCTACCCCAGGGGGAATTAACTCATGTCTGAGTGATCAGAGTGCTGGTTCAGCTGTTGGTTCCCAGCACTCTGTTATAGGCCCTGTTTCAGCAAAACATTTAAGTATGTACTTATGTCCATTTATATTCAGGGAAGCAATTAAGCATTTGCTTTGTTGAATTGTGTCCACATTTTATACTAGCTAGTGTGTTTTCCCCATTGCGTTATGCTTTCATTCTTGACGGTGAAATTTAGCCTAGGGCTCAAAGGTACAGTAGATAACAATTCTAACCTAATCTAGTTATGACAGATTTAATATTAATGGGACTAAGAAGAAAGTCAGTTTCCTGACAAATGATGATAAAGTGAAATCTTTAAGCAGTAATCAGAATCAACATGCCATATCACAGCACCAGTCATTCAAAGACGACAAGCAGAAAGAACCTGCTGAGACAACATCCAACCACAAGCATAATCACATTTATGATTTAATTCCCATTTTAGCCTCAGAACAGATTAATAACTGCACTAAAACAAAATGAAATCCTAAGTGCGTTTTCTCTTTAGTGTTATGACCTGAGAAGAAAATCCCAATTAAATCCTAAACCAGCTATATGTTTTATACATGTGACACCTGTAGCTTGCAGAGCATTTTGAATGGGCCCCATAAGGATTTTCATCATAAAGGAAGACTGACTTTGTGGCAGCTGCCACGAGCTGGATTAACATAGACCTTTCCCTTCTTGCAAAAGTTCTAGTAATGAAGATTTTCCATTGCTATAGCGACTGTACAGCCGTTTTGTCTTAGTAAAACATCATGCTGTGCTGATTAGTGATCAGAGTGCAATCCTGAGACAAAGCTCCTGGCCAGTGTTCTTCCTGCTGCTGACAGTGCTACTGTGTTTGCTCCCCTCTCCACTCCTGAAAAAGTTTGCAGCTCAGACCTTCCTTCATCTGCCCAAGTTGCCTATTTAAACAGTTGGGGTACTGCAGCAATATTTTGTTTAAGCAGTGTTTAATTTGTAATGAAAGAGATACTGAGGCTGAAGCAATTTTTTTTTTTTTTTTTTTTTTACTTTCATAAATGACACAGGAAGCCCAGAGCTGCCAGGACTATAAACTGCCGAGCCTAGAGGTGACAGGGCTCAGCCCTGGCACAAATTAAGCCCTTGCATTTAAGGGATTTAGACAAGTCACTTTGAAACAAACTCCTTCGTCGTCGTTTTCTTGCCGGTGCCTAGGGTATTTCAGTCACAGAAATTTTAGCAAAGTCATCCTTTGCTCTAGTTTATTACACCTTAATATAGTAATCTTTAATACAAACATATTGCAACTGAAACTGACAATGGTTGGGAAAGTTAATTACAGGAAGAATTAGTAATATTATGTTGTTTCAGTTGTTCCCCCTCTATATGATTGGTTTGATCCTTTATTCCAGGCCTATGCTACCTTTTAAGCAGTCTCATTATAAACAGTGTTCCAACATGCAACATTTACAATGGCAAATTCAGGACAACTGCTCCTCTGTCTGCTACATGTCTTAAATAAATGGTTGTTTTTCCTATTTAAATAAGGGTGGGGGAAGGATTAGAATGTTAATTAGAATGTCTGGTTGGATTACTTACTATAGTCTCCTTCCAGGTCATTTGGTTGACAACAAGACTGGGAAAGCATTGGCAGTGGATGGGTTAAATATATTATGTTAACACATGGGTTTCTGTATCCCTGTTACAAGGTTCAACAAGGGAATACAGTTAGATCAAAATCTATGATCTTTTGACAAAGTCAAATAAAGGTCAGTCACAATAAGCCACCATAATATGTGATAACATCCTAAAACTTGTCTTTATAAATCACTGTCCTATTGATGACATTGTTACTTTCTGCCTCTTTAAGCTTAACATGTTTTAGGATCTTATAATATGCAAGTCTGTTATTAAAGATTCTGCTGAATTATTCAGGGCTAAATCAAGATGTGAAGACACCTTTCTGAGACAGAAAATTGGCAAAAACACTCCAAGATGCCTTACAGCGCAAAAAAAAAAAAAATAAATAAATAAAAAAATCCATCTTGCTGCAGCTGTTAAATTTGACATGAAATCGATGCTATAAAAATTGTTACCTCACATGGTCACACGAGGTCCATGGCCTGCTGTGCATGTACCATATTTCCCGGTATCAAGCAGTTAATTTAATAGAATTATGGAAATGTGGGGCTGGAAGGGACCTTGAGAAGTTATCAAGTCCAGTCCCCTGAGCTGTGGCAGGACCAGGTAAACCTAGACCACCTCTGACAGGCATATGTCCAACCTGTTTTTAAAAACCTTCAATGATGGGGATTCCATAACCTCCCTTGGAAGCCTATTCCCAGGGGTGGCTCTAGGAATTTTGCCATCCCAAGCACGGCTGGCACGCCTGCGAGAGGTCCGCCGAAGCTGCGGGACCAGCGGACCCTCTGCAGGCAAACCACGGAGGCAGCCTGCCTGCCGCCCTCACGGCGTTGGCAGAGCACCCCCTGTGGCGTGCCGCCCCAAGCACACGCTTGGCGTGCTGGGGCCTGGAGCCGCCCCTGCCTAGTCCAGAGCTTAACTACTCTTAGGCTATGTCTACACTACACTTTAAATCGACCTATACTACACAACTCCAGCTATGTGAATAATGTAGCTGGAGTCAATGTACCTTAGGTCAAGCTACTTAGGTCTACACCCCAGGGGGTTGACGGGAGAAACTCTCCCATTAACTTACCTTATTCTTCTTGTTGGGGGTAGAGTACAGGGGTCGACTGGAGAGCGATCTGCTGTTAATCTGGCAGGTCTTTACTAGACCTGCTAAATCAACCGCGTGTGGCTCAATCTCAGTGTTGAACCCGGCAGTTGTGTTGATGTAGCCTTCCAGTTAGAAATTTTTTCCTAATATCTAACATATTTCCCTTGCTGGAGATTAAGCCCATTACTTCTTGTCCTACCTTCAGAGGACATGGAAAATAATTGATCACTTTCCTCTTTATAGCAGCCCTTAACACATTTGAAGACCGTTATCAGGTCCCCGATCACTCTTCTTTTCTCAAGACTGAACAACTTTCTTCATAGGTCAGGTTTTCTAAACCTTATGTAATTTTTGTTGCTTTCCTCTGGACTCTTTCCAGTTTGGGCATGTCTCTACTAAAGTGGGACGTCCAGAATCGGACACAGTACTACATCTGAGGCCTCACCAGTGCCAGCTAGAGTGAGATAATTCCTCCCGTGTCTTACACGGGACATTCCTGTTAATAAATCCCAGAATGATATTAGTCTTTTTAACAGCTGTATCACATTTTTGACTCATTGAATTTGTGATCCATTATAACCCCCAGATTCTTTTCAGCAGTATTGCCACCTAGCCAATTATTCCCCATTTTGTAGTTGTGCATTTATTTTTTCCTTCTTAAATGGAGTACTTTGCACTTGTCTTTATTGACTTTATTTTGTTAAATTCAGACCAATTTGTCAAGGATATTATGAATTCTAATTCTCTTCTCCAAAGTGCTTGTAACTCCTCCCAGTGTGGTGTCACCTGCATATTTAATAAGCATACTCTCTACTCTATTATCCAAGTCATTAATGAAAATACTGAATAGCACTGGACCCAGGACTCCATTAAATAAGCACCCTCAGTTTAACAATGAACCACTGATAACTATTCTGAGTATAGTCTTTCAACCAGTTGTGCAACTACCTTATAGTAATTTCATCTAGACACATTCTTCCAGTTTTCTTATGGGAATGTCATGTTCCACTTAGAAGTTTCCTGAAATGTCAAGGTCAGCTTCTAATGCACTTACTGACTTAGGATCAGATTGTGAGCCTCTTAGTTACATTGGTAGCAGTCACTCAGCCTGGGAAGTCTCACTGACTTCAGATGAATATTGGAGTAAATAACTGCTCACCAGTATGAGTAAGTTAGTGTCAATCTAGCTTTTATTAACTTCACTGGGACTGTTCCTCAAACATGGCACAACTCAACAGGAATAATGGTTTCCGACCACAATCATGAAATAGATTTTCATTTAAACAAATTTACATTAACATAGCTTTCTATCTGTAGTTTATATATATATTTTACAGCGAGTAATAGTCTGAAATAATAATACATCCCTATGTCTGGCTGGGTTTCAGATATACCACTTTGTAAGTTTACTAAAGAGGCACACATAACTGGGCAAAAATGATCAGTTGTTCATTGGAGATTGATTTATTTATTTTTCCAAGCTTCGTGGAATATTATAGACAATTCAAGACTGTAGTCTTGACAGTGAGATTGTTCACTAAGGAGTGAGAACTTAATTGAGCACAGTACTGACCAATTTATGTTGCCTGATACATTGAAGAAGGTTAAAAAAAACCCCAAACACAACACAAGTTGTTTTCTACGTCACAAACATAGTGATCATGCCACTTAAGAGCAAATCACACACTGACTATACTGTGCAGTGCACAAACATACACACACACACTAAATGTTTTAAATGAAATGAATTTTGTGCTTATGATAGGTAACACACTGGCAGCCCTGCAAGCAACGATTTTCTATTCACCTGCAGACCTTTGTCAAGCAGATTTGCCATTGAGTTTCAGCCCTATTCATGGTGAGATACCAATAGCGCTGGACTGTTACCTAGACCAATAACCACCATTTAAGAGCTTAAAAGAGGCCAGATAGCTGCTACTTTCAGTCATTACCATCCATATTCAAACTTGTGACCTAAGAGGTGAAAGACAACACTTTTAGATTAAAACAAAGACAATGGACTGGCACAGAACATCAGCCAGGAGAAGAATGCTAGATTGAGCACATTTAGATAAATACCCAATTCTTTTTAACTTTATTCACTACTTCTTGTTTTAAAACCCCTGGGTGAACATTGATGGACAGGCTCTTACTGGTGTGGTATCATCCACTGCAGTAACGTTGTCCATAAACTATCATCCGTTGAACAAAGCCAAGCATAACATCTGCTTGGTAGTGTACCTGCTGAAGAGTCAGGTAAAATCCTGACTCTACTGAAGTCAATGAATTTTGCCATGATTTGGCCAATATTTGACTCATAGGTTGTTGCCTGTAGGACTTATATGAATGTAAAAGACAGAAGATTTTGTACCTTGTCCTTGTCCTTGTCCTGGTCATCCTCTCTCTTATTGTAAAGAAAAAGTGTGATCCAAGCATCAGAGACAACCCCTCCTCCCTCTCCCCCACAAAAAAACCCAACTCTGCTTACATTAGACTACAATCATATGGGGAGCTTTGTAGCTGGCTAATGGTATTGGTGTGCAGGCACAGTTGAAAGCCAGGGGAAAAGAATACAATTGCCATTGTTTTGGTGGCCCAATCAGAAAAGTAACTCATGCATCATATGCCTTCTCAAATTATTTTCTTTGTTTAAAAGAGAAGGAAGCAGGATGCTCATTTATCACTTTGCCACTTTTGAGAGGCAGGCAAATATGCCCCAGATTTCCTGGTCTTGATATATGCTATTCAATCATCTAGCAAACTCATCTGCACTAAGGTAGCTATCACAGATCACCATAATTCACAGTTTGGAATCGCCTCATGAGATATTATTTACCCGTTTCTGAAATTTTGATACAGACACCATAGTAAACTGACTGCCCACAGAGTGCCGTTTGAGAAGATTAGATAAAACCAGAACTAAACGAATAAACGGCACTAGTGGACAATCCAGAGTTGTTCTCCTGAGACCTGTGCCACGTATTACATGCTTTTTAGTCACTTTTCTGAAACCACTTTGCTTGTGTCTAACTAATATTAATATTGAGACCATGGAGGTGTGTGAGCTGATGCATCAATGCAACAACACCCCTTGTGGCCAAGTGTGGTGCAGCCCCTGGGTTCACATAACTTAGCGGGGCAGTCAGTCTATTCCTGATGCCCAGGCATCTGAAAACCCTTTCTTCTCTCAAGTCCATCAAGGGATTGGTAGGGGAACCCATGGCCGCCCTCTCTACTGGGTTCCCTCAAGTTACATAAGCATGACTCTGACAGCACTTTGAGCTCCTTCCTACCTTCCCCGGGTCTCTGCAGGATCTCCAGTCTGTCGGTCAGTTCGTCCCCTTCTGAGCTGTTGTCTTTGGGCAGCTCTTTAGTAGTTTACTAGTAGGAGTTCCTTTCTCCAGCCTTCTCACTCCTTCAGTAGCTGCCCCACCCTTCTGCTTTCCAGCCCTTTTATCCTCCCAGCTGCTGTGAGGCCACCAATCAGCAGTGAATGGCCATGCCTTTGTTAACTCTTTGGTTGCTGGGCCAGCGTGTAATACATACACCCCATGACAAGGTGTTTCATTACCATACCTTCTCTGATTCCTTTCATAACTATATTATGTTGTGACCCTTTCACTAGTCAGTTTGTTGTGTGTAAACCAATACATTTTTCTTACCTTTGCATTATTCAAATTATCTATCTTGGCCTTTGATATATTTAGATTTTTTTTAAAACTACCTACATTTCAAGTGTTTGTACAATAAAGTAAATAAAACAAAATAAACCAACAGGAAAAAAAATAGAAAATATCCTTCAGTTATGTAATCAGCCCACAAAAATCTATTAACAACCTCCTCTAGTCTTTCCCAGCCCCCTTTACATAGTCATTTTCTTTTCAAAGCGCACTGGCCTTATTTGGGAAAGATGACCTACTTGCCATATGCTGTTAGAGCAATAGTATGCTTCATTGTAACAGTGTCTATATAGTGATGTGCCCGTTCTATCTCAGCTCCTTCACTTTGCTGTTTTCTCTGCTAGCTTACAAAAAGAATCCAAAGCACCAAAAAGTTGTGCGAGAGACATGCAACATCTGAACCACTGTTCAGTGAGTGGCTGACACTGTGGATATCAGCCTTGCATCAGGGCCAGAAACTGAAGCTTCTCAGGTGCTTTGAACTACAGCAGGATACACCAGTATGCTACCTTTCCTGTACTGCTAAAGAAGAGGGATTCCTGGCTAGACGAAAAGAGAATCTCAGGGGGGTCAATTATGGAAAAGATTGAGCTCCACTAAACCAAAGCATACTTCTTTTCCTCCTTGGCTTTCATTCAGCTGACCAAAATGTTGTGGCTCATCCATCGTTTCATTGGGCACTCTTCTTTCAGAACTGTGTGGGTGTAAAATCAGAATGCTATGGCTCAGATCCCCAGCAGCATAGCTATACTAAAGTCAATGGAGCTACGCTGAATTATGCCAGCTAAGGTTCTCGTCCTATGAGTACACGTGTTCTTATAGACTCATAGAAGATTAGGGTTGGAAGAGACCTCAAGAGGTCACCTCATCCAATCCCCTGCTCAAAGCAGGACCAACACCAACTAAATCATCCCAGCCAGGGCTTTGTCAAGCCAGGCCTTAAAAACCTCTAAGGATGGAGATTCCACTACTTCCCGAGGTAATCCATTCCAGTGCTTCACCACGCTCCCAGTGAAATACTGTTTCCTAATACCCAGCCTAGACCTCCCCCACTGCAATTTGAGACCATTGCTTCTTGTTCTGTCATCTTGTCACCACTGAGAACAGCCAAGCTCCATCCTCTTTGGAACCCTCCTTCAGGTAGTTGAAGGCGCTATCAAATCCCCCCTCACTCTTCTCTTCTGCAGACTAAATAATCCCAGTTGTCCAGCCTCTCCTTGTAAATCATATGCCCAGCCCCCTAATAATATTTGCAGCCCTCCACTGGACTCTCTCTAATTTGTTCACATCCTTCTGTAGTGGGTGAGGGGACCAAAACTGGACACAATACTCCAGGTGTGGCCCGAATAGAGGGGAATAATCACTTTCCTTGATCTGCTGGCAATTCTCCTACTAATTCAGTCCAATATGCCGCTGGCCTTCTTGGCAACAAGGGCTCACTGCTGACTCATATCCAGTTTCTCATCCACTGTAATCCCCAGGTCCTTATCTAACTTATATCTCACCATTGCAGGGCTTCAGCACTTGGCCTCAATTTTCAAGACTTTTAAAAAAAAATATTAAGGCAAAGTTACAATAAAACATTAACACACTACATTGTACATTGACTATTAATCTGATCATGAATAAGTAAAGAATCTGGCTAAAGATGGCCTCTTTTTTCACGAGTAGAAACCTAGCGTGGACACTGATATCTCTTCTACATTCCACCCTGCAGCAAAAGAGGAAGGAAATGGGGACTCTATACTAAAGATGTGCCCTGTGGTCTCATAAGGAAAGGACTTATTCTTTTTACTAGGGTGACATTGATCTCCCCAGCTGTATACCTGTAGGCACAGCATTAGCTTGTTACAATAACCATATGACAAAATGCCCTGGGGGAGATCTTGAAAGGCTCAGCTGGTAGGTAGATGCCCAAACCCCATTGACTTTCAATATTTTTTCCTCTTGGCTCCAGAAATTATACTCGCAAAATGGACCATGAGCAGAGTGAAAGAATGTCATCCTCACCCGAATGACCCTGCTTTATAGACATGTGGAGACAGGACAAATTGACTGGAGAAAACTTTTAATCCAGCCTTTCATAAATAAATCTGAGAGAAAATTATTGCACTAAAATTTGGAAAATAATTCTTATTTAAACACAAGCCTAATTACAAATGAACATCGGCTATAGGCTATCAGCTAATGCTGTTTATTACATTCAGTATAACAGGGAATCCCTGGGGTTAGTTTCTGAAATAAAAATTTAATTTGAGGGTAAAGCACAACAACAAAAATGTAGCTAATTGTAAACAATAGTATTCCAAGCCCAGCTGACTCCATCAATATAAAAACAGAAATTAACCTCATCCTTCCATTACTGTAAACATATTAAATGCTATTTATTGTGATTACTTGTGTGTGGCCTGTTACAGCCTAAATAGGAACATTTTCGTGACTAAAAGATATAAACATCAGATAACGCTAACATCATTATTCCAGTCTGAAAGATATAAAACCTAAATATTAATTTTAATAGAAAGGTTAGCAAATTAGGAAACCACACACACTAAAATCATTGCAATAACAACCAATGCTGGTAAAATGCACATATTCCAAGAAGATTAAACAATACAGGTGGGATCCAGCAGTAGTTTATATGATATCCTGACATGTCATAAACAGAGGTTTTATACAGAAAAAGAATGCAGATTTTTAACCAAAAGCAGAACAAGGAAGAAGCAATGAAAATGAAGAAATAGGAGGAAAACAGTCTTTATAATGAAGGAGTGGGAATGGGAATGAAGCCTGTAAAATTGTGTCTGTGGGCATCATTCCCAAGGATACCGCCTGGCATTGGGAGCAACCCAAGGGCAGCACATTGCTCTTCAGAAGAAATAGTGTGAGTAACGGATCTTCACAATGATGTTTTCACAGTGTCCAGAAAGGTAAAAAGAGGAAGAAGAGATAAAAAGGGAGGCAGTGGGTGCAAAATCCTAGCTTTGTTTATACGTACACTCTAGAAGTTGACCATCTGTGACTACTAGTGGCTAAGCAAAGACTGGCCTTAGCCCAAAGAGTTGTGGGACTATGCCTTGGAGTTATACATGGATTCTAATCCTTCAGGCACCTATTATTTTACTTAGGTTGTACACTGTTCAGGGCAGGGCTATTTTTTTTTGTAGTGTATTAGTAAAGTGCCCACACAGCAAGCCCCTGGTCTATGACTGGGGCACTGTGACCCTAGCACACTACAAATAAAAATAGCCTGTTGCCCTTAACACATGGATTTGTTACAAGTGGGAGAAGGGAGAACTCACCAGGTAAATCAAAAAGGAGAGAGAAACCTTCACAGCAACCGGGGACCCTCCAGCATGGAGGTTTCCCTTGGGGATGTCCCATGGGACAGCCACAACAATGGCTGTCATGTGAGAAGTCCTCTACAGAAAGGAAGTCACCAGGGAACCAGATTGACTGACTTTATGACTGATTTGCTGAATGGACTGCCTTGTATCACAAGAGCCGGGCCCAGTTTCAGATGATAATCACCAAGGGGACATTTGCTTTTTCGTAGAGATAACTTTACTGTTATGTAGTTCAATTTAAGGAAAAATCTTGATTTGCTAGACAGCTTGTTCCACCCAGCTCTGTATCCATACTGTGCCTAATTTCTGTCCTACTTTCATTTTAATTCCTCTCAACAATGATTCTGAACATACAGTGATATTAAATGTCCATGATCTGACACTATTGATCACCTTCAAGGTGCAGTCCCCTTTCTTCTTCACTGTTTCTTTTGAACTTGGTATTATATTGACCATTACTTTGAATAATCAGCTGGTGGCCTACAGAGACTGGGAAGAGAAAGGTCAGATATTTTATGTGACATATGATTGCACAGCCTGCAAAGGGAAATGAGTCATCTACACAATATAAACAATGATAACTCAGTTAAATATGACTGAGATGTTGAAGATAAGGTGTGTTTATAAATGAATAAACTTCCTGATCACAGTGATACATTACAGTAAAATGAGAAAAGGAATGTTAAATGGATTTTTACAGTCTGCAACAGCCATTCAATTAGGTATAATACTGGATCATTCTACAGATGTACTATCTGCATTCATAACATGATTCCTCCTTTCCCTGTGGACATTCTTTTTTTAAATAGAAAAGCATCAGTGTCCTATGGCAAGCAACAGAACCTCCTGTGAGCAGCTGAATTATTCTGCATGCAATATTTGAGTTGCACATATGTAAGTATAGTTACTTAACAACTGCAGTAAGAAGTGGACATTCCTTAGGGAGGGTTACTATAAAAGGTATGTATATACTATATAGGTATAAAGGTAACATGCTTAAAACTTGTTTCTCATGGTCACATCTGACTTTCATTTTAGAGCCAGGCAGGGATACAAAACTTAACTTACTATTCCTAGCTGCCCTATCTCTATTTGTGTGAGAACAGATCTTGCAGGTAAAGAAATCTTCCCCGTCAAGCCACATAGGAGAAATTGTGGAATCAAATCTACTCCTTCTCTCATTAAAAGTACGAGACAAATCCCTGGTTTCCCTCTACCTCAGCTCATAAACCCCATTTGGAAGAAGAGCTGATGGATAGTGGTTCTTGTAGAGGCTGAGGACCCATGAGGACAGGAGGGTGAGTTCTCACAGATCTGAGTGTCCACATTGCCATAGCACTAGTAGTGTGCCAATCTGCCCCATCATTGCCTGGCTCTCCTCCAGCCAGGACTGCTCGCTTGCTGTTGCTGAGCGGGGAACTCAAACACAAAGAGCAGCTCTTTTCCTCCAGACTATTGTCTCCTATGGCTAACTATGCCCTGCAAGATCTAGCAGAACCCACAACAGCACAACTATTCTTGCTGAGGATCTTCAAAGGCTTGGGGGAAAACATATGAGCACTGAACTGTCTCTCTTTCTTCCTGATCTCTTTGGTGATCCCATTGGTTCATTTCCACATTGCAGAGCAGTGAAGAATATTTGATCTGTTGTTAGGACACCTCCCAGTGTTCCCTGTATGAAAGATTCAACTCAACTAGGTGATTAGGAATGTTGGACTCTGGTATGAAAGCACCGCAGGATAACGAGCTCAGATAATAATCAGAAATATTCAGAACACTACAGCTCAGAGGACTGGAGTTGAAATTCAATATCAGAGTCAGTGCAATGCAAAAAATTCACAACCAGCCAGTGTGTATCTTGCATAGTAGTTTAACCACATGTGTTCTTAATATTCAGGATAGGGAGGCAGATATGAACTGGATAAATCCACTGTAATTTGAACCAAAATCTTTGTTGTGCACCTTCAACTTCATAATCTAGACAGCCAAAGGTTTCATATACAGTTAATTGAATCTCAATAGCAAACATTTCAATTTACTTCACTAGTTATTTACAAGTGACTGGTAATTATTTGTGTTATCACTGGAGCTGAAAAGTATTTTATCAGTAGTCCCATTTTGCAGCATTTTGTATGGTGCTTTTAACTGTCATAAACCAGTACAACAGTCTGCTAACATGGAATAATTAATAATTATTATGCGAGTGATTGATTTACTTGGAAAAACATGAAAGGCCACTAAACCTGGAGTTTCCTGCCTCACAAAATGTGTATAAAGAAAATGAGCATCAGTAATCACTGTCAACAATTCCTTGTAACTAAGAATTGAGTCATTTATCTGTCTGCATGTATAAATTATCATCATTTCCCATTTCACAGTAAGGGCTAATGACAATTTATGTTGGACAAAATAATAAGATATGGGGATTCATAGAATTTACTACTTTATTTGTTTTCAAGAATGATACCCGAGAGCATATGCAGACCTTGACTGAGCAACGAACTTAAGCATGTGCAATACTTGAGCACATGTCCAATTTAAGTGCCTGAGTAGTCCCATTTACTTCAAAAGAACTACTCATATGCTTAAAATTAAGGTCAAGTTTAAGTACCTTGACAAACTGGGGCCCTAGATACAATTAACCATATTTGGCTTTTAGTTATACCCATGTGAATCCAGGTTTAAACTACCATAACAGAGAGCAGAATTTGACCCAGGCATTTGTTTCTTAATAAGAAGCTCTTTTAGCTGCATATTTTTCATCCTATTCCTTCATTTTCTATCCACTGCCATCTTATCTAATTTTAATAGTCGCGAGTTGTTTAGTCAAAATATTTCCCAACCTTTTTTGTATGCAGCGTTCGTATACCTGTGCCGGTGCCAGGATATTAGAGACATAAGCTGGGTGGGATAATATCTTTTATTGGACCAACTTCTCTCACCAACAGAAGTTGGTCCAATAAAAGATGTTACCTCATGTACCTTGTCTTTCAACTTTTTTTGGTCAGAAAATGACAATTTGTCAAAATCAAACGATTTGAACACATTTTTCAGCTCAACATTTTTGGGAAAATGATTTGGAAATTGTTGAAATGAAATGTTTCAACATTTTCTAAACAAAAATTCAGTTCAAAACAACTTCTCTTTTAGAAATTTATGTTAATTATAGTAAAAGAATACGAAATAAAAAAAGTCAAATATGAAACAAAATCTTTAGAAATTAACAAAAAACATTTAAATTGACCCAGATTGATTTCCTTACTCCTTCCCCACACTTTTCAGTTTGCAAACATTGTGAATTATCCTCGGGATAGGAAAACATTTATCATCTCAAAAATTTTCATGCAATGGGGAAGCCATTTCCAGCCAGATCTTGTTAATAGCAATTAGCTGCAAATATTTGAAAATATTTCAGTAAAGAAAGACCTATTTGTCAGATTCAAGGACACTTACTGTTTGTGGACACACAAAATAGTATCTTTAGCACCTATTAATTACATATGATCTACTTTCCACATCATGTCCTAGTATTGCATTGTGATGGTTGTGCCAGGATATTGTACCAGTGTGTGTCATGAGGATGCAACTCCAAAGCAAATCAGGGTGTTAGAGCATTATTCTTTCATGGCTCTGTTTCACATCAGAGGGGCCCACCAGATGAACAAAGCTGAGTGCCTCTGACCTAAGAACATTATTAATAAGGCTAAGATCAACAGATAGGGAGCCAGCCTCCAGGACACAGTCTTAGGCCAAGAATGGAGAGGGAAGGGCCTGGAACAGATGGTCTATATGGAAGAGTCCTTCAGAATTTTGAAATTAAAATAAGAGTCCTATAGAAATTACTCTAAAAATCTATTAGAGAGACAAGTTGGGTGAGGTAATACCTTTTATTGGACCAACTTCTGTTTGTGAGCAAGACAAGCTTTTAAGTTTATACAGAGCTCTTCACGCTTAAAAAAAGCTTGTCTCTCTCACCAACGGAAGTTGTTCCAATAAAAGATATTACCTCACTCACCTTGTCTCTCTAATATCATGGGGCTGGCATGGCTACAAACACAACTGCATATATCAAAAAATCTATAAGATTTAACACAGATTATGATGCTTTCTGTATTTTTAAGCCATTCTATTTTGTTCTACAGTAGGGATTCCTCTCTCTATTAAATTGTATTGGATAGTGTGCAAAGACATGCAGAATAATTATCTCCTTACTCCCCACTTTATCCCCCATATTGCCTTATGCAGCTGCGTAGGGACAGCCACATTCTAGGCCATTCTAGAAACTATTTGAATAGTTCGAAAACTTTGACTAATTTCCAACCTCTTTTGATGTCTCCAACCCCTTCACCATACTGAGTTCAGACTAATGGTATTTTTGTTGATTATTTTTAAAATATAATTTACAACTGTTTAATCAAGAACAATATTAAAACTATTCCAAAGGATTGGGGCAACGGGGAAGAATGCACACAGACAAGCTTTGTCCCAAACTGTTCACTGGAAGTACATCCAACAGAATGTTAATAATTATGTTAAAAAGCTAATTTAAGAAATCCAATTGTTTGAAATGGGTTTTGAAAGGGGACACAACCAGAGAAAGCTCTGATTTCACCATTAGAAGAGGGATGGGGGAAATCCAATCTTAACCTATTTTTGTTCTCCTGAAAAGATGATTTATAGAGGTTACATTGAAAATCACAATTTCAAAGCAGACATTATTGCAAAGCATGTTCTAAGTTATGAAACACTATTAAACTGTTCTGATAATTCAGTCTAAAAACCTTGGCAGTATTACTGGGAAGGCTGGTTGTTTTTCAACATGTCCATGGCAGAAAAGCCTCTGTCCTAGGCTGGTATTGATTGTGAAACAATCTTACACATGACAAATGGGAGCACATTTAGGAGAGGACTCAGTCATAAGAGCTCACAAATCAATCAGCTTGTCAACAGGCAGGCTAAATTCAATTTTTATTTTTAGTAAACTCTTATTTGGCAGTAGACTATTGTTTCCTCTGAAATTGCTTTGCAAAGGGGAAAAACATGACAAAGAATCTTTCATAAAGATGTTAGAAGCTGAGGTTTTTCATACAGGACTGAGATGAAGAAAATCTGATTGCACTCAGTATAGTGCAAAATCTTCACTCTCGTAGTGGTTGATCAAAAACATTAGGTCAGGTAGTGCCCTCTATTTGCAGCAGAGCTCCTATGGATATCAGTGTTATAAGTCTCTTAGCATGAGTCATGACAATGCTAATCTGTAACAGAGTCTGGTCTAATTGGCACATCATATTCCAAAGCAGGCATGTGACCTGTACAAGAGATGCTATAATGTTCTCCTACACATTTCATAGTTTTGATGAGTGTGTTCCATTCTGTTGTGCTTGTTCACTTGTGGAGTTGCAGTAAAAAGATGAAGTCAGAAAAAAGCTCACACATTTTAACCCAATTGGAGCTAGATTCACAAAGAAAGATTCAGAAAGCCTGAGTTCAGTGCCGAGACGCCCTGTAAAATGAATGGGGAGAGAGAGGTGCCACAGAATGGAATCCACAAAGGCTAGCAAGCCTCTGGTAGTCTATGGAAGATACCAAACCAACAGTTGTGTGCTAAACCGTACCCATCTCGTGGAGATAGGTACCTAAATCTGGGCTGCAAGGAGGCCCCTCCCTATGCTTGGCGGTCTCAGCTGAAAACCCTCTTTTGGCATTAAGAACCTACACTCTTTTAGTAAGAAGCTGAGGAGGAAGAGGTGGAAGTGGTGCTGGTGCCGGTGCCCAACTTCTAGCTTTTAGCCCAGTGTTTAGACCACTCAGTTGGTGAGACAGAAGATCCCTGTTCAAATCCCTTCTCCCCCACAGGTAATGGGGGGATTTCCATTGATGATCTCCCAGATCTCAGGTGGAGGGCTCTAACCACTGGGATAAGAGTTATAAGGTGGGAATCACCACCTCCTCAGGTTTTGTGTAAGATTGTCTATTGGGGCCCAGTAGGCAAAGTCTGAGCCCTGTTACCAGACTGGCCCAGCAGGAGTTAGGTAGAGGAATGCCCGTCTTCCCCCCATTTGTGCATCACATTGGGGCTCAGGTTTCTAGATGCCTGGCACGAGGTGGCACTGCACATGCTCAGAGGCAGAAACAAGCACCCAGAGACCTTTTACTGCAAAAATGTGGGCGCTGAGCAAATTTAGGAACCTACAGATTTCAGGGGCTGCTGAGCGCGAGCTTTGTGTACCCCAGTGGGGCCCGATTGTGAGATTTAGGTACCTAAAATGACAGTTAGGCACCTAAGGCCTTTTGTGGATCTAGCCCTTGGAATTCTGAAGTTTCAAGATAAAACCAAATTAGAGTAAGAGATTTATAGTATATATATATACTATCATATATATAGTACTATAAGATATATATTATGTATATTATATATACTATATATGCACTGGATAGCGTAGTGGTTAAAGAGCGCCGCCCTTTGATACGGAAGACGCCCTTTTGTACGGAGACGGGGTTCAATCCTGGTTGGTACCCAAACTTTCCAGTAGGGTCCTTGGGCAAAGACCCCTAACGCTTCACCTGCCTACCTCAAATATGAGAGTGACACGAACTAGGAGAGTCATGCCGGCTCGGACGTCGCCGGATTACAAGGTCCGCGCCAGATGTTGAGGAACCAGGACACTCTGCGATAAGTGGCTATGGAACAAACCATTCATGGACGAGACGGAGAACTGGATTGATGAATGCTACTACAACAGTAGACCTAATGAGAGGGGATATATGATGTATGAGGGACTGTGGATGGACAAAACTACATCCACACTTACTGAGAAACAGCTAGTTACCCAACGCTTCAACATATAAAGAGGAAGCTGCTCTCACAGCTTGAGATAGACCAACTCCACATTACATCCAGACTCAAGAAGACCTGAAGAACAAGTGGATGTGCAGCCCATACCTGAAGCTGAAACTTCACTCCACCCCTCCATCACAGAGCACAGCAGCTGATATGAGGCATAAGATCATGGAGAAACTAGCTACAGTCAATCCTCGAGACCGATTACCAAGGCTCAGTGGGAAAGTACCATCAGATAGTATGTTAGAAGATGCCAATAGAGCCTCATGACAATCCTACTACCACCATAACTCAAACCATGAACTGGTATACGCTACACCTCTGTAATCCTGGAGATGCTGGCTACATGATCAAGAAGAACAAGAGTATGTATCACCCTGGAAAATGAGGTTGGGGATAAGATCAAGCGATCGTAGAGAAGTTAGTCAGCTGGCTGAACTACAGAAGTGTGTAGAGATTAAGGATAAGACTCGGCTACTGAAAATACAAGACTGACTCCATCTGAAGCCCTAGAGACTGCCTAAACAAAGGCTCACACACTAGTACCAGGCTAAGGAGATAACTAGAGAAGCAGAGGCAAAAAAGTAAATGCCCTGTTCTTCAAAGAACCATCCAGGTGTATCCCAACTGCAGTGCAACAACACAATAACAGAAGCCACCAGCAGCAGAAACTGAACAATACTGGAAGAACATAGGGAAAGAGAAGACTCATAACACCAGTGCAAAGTGGCTGCAGGACCTGAGAACCAGAGCACAGCAATCTCCTCGAAACAGAAACCAGTCACCATCACAGTAAAGACATCCAGCCAGCGGGTCAAGAACATGAAAGCTGGACGCCACCTGACCAGACATGATCCACACCTACTGGCTAAAGAAACTACACAGCAGTGCATGAACGCCTAGCAGCACAGATGACCAGCTGCTAGCAGCAGGCTCCACCCAACTGGCTAACAAGAAGCATGTGCTGATCATGAAAGACCCCTGCCAAGGGGACAGAACCGGCCCAATAACCTGCCTCCCCACAACATGAAAGTCCTATCAGGCATCATAGCTGCCAGCTACGGACCACATGGGGCCAGTACATGAGCACAGCTCAGAAGGGCATTGGAACAACACCAGAGGCTCAAAACACTAGTTGCTCAAGATAGAGCAATCGCCCAAGACTCAAGTCTAGACAGACCAATCTGGCACAGCCTGATTGACTACAGGAAAGCCTACGACTCAATGCACACACGTGGATCTGTGAATGTCTGGTGCTATACAAGTCACATGACACTAAAGACCTCCTCAAGACTCAATGAGGACTATGGAAGACAAACTAGAAGCAACTCAGGCAGCTTGCACAAGTGGCCATCAAGTGTGGCATATATATACCAAGGGGAGCATCTCCCTGCTGCTGTTCTGCATAGCTAACCCCCTCACAGATAATCACAAGGACTGGATAGGGTACAGGTTTCAGGATGGAACTACCATCACCACCTCTCTACATGGTACCATCAACCGCTCTGTAAGAATGAACAAGACATCGACTCGCTATCCACCTGACACGGATCTACAGTGAGGATATCGGGATGTCATTCGGACTGGAGAAGTGTGGCTGGATGATAGTGAGGAGAGGGAAGGTAGTCAAGACTGATGGGTGGAACTACAGCGGCCACATAGCAGACATACAGACCAGCTACAAGACCTTGGCGTCCCAGTCACATGGAAACCATGATGAGGAGGCAAGGAAGACAGCAACATCCAGTGATCACCAAAGGATAAGACAGGTCCTAAAGAGCCAGCTCAGTGCGGAAGAACAAAGATCCACACCATCAACGGATACGCCTGCATGTCATCAGATACCCTGCGGTATAGTGAGCGGCCAAAGGAGGACATGGAGGCTGCCGATGTGAAACCCGGAGCTCCTCACGATGCACGGAGGTTCCACCCAAGTCAACAACAGAGTACTGTATACAGCCGGAAGAAGCGGGGCGGGGCTTGCGAGCGTCAAAGCACTGTCCTGGATGAAACCCGGAACATCCAGGAGTACATCAGTAAGATGGCCCCAAAGATGACTGCTGAGAGGAATGCTGAGGCAGCAGGCAGACCATGGGAGGAAGACCAAGCAGAAGAAGTGCCATGGCAAGACAAAGACCCTCATGGGTACATCGACAGATAGCTGAGGTGGCCGACATTGGGAATCCTACCAGGGCTGGAAAGGGCTGGACTAAAGACAGCATGAGGCACTGATCATAGCACACGACAGGAACAGGCACTGCCAGCATGGGGTTCTACCACACTAGAGAGGACCCAAGGTGCAGACTGTTGCAGAGAGGCCTCAGAGACAGTCCAACACATAGGGCAGGATGTAAGATGCAGGCAGGAACAGCATACACTGAACGGCACAACCACAGGTGGCTGGCATGTCGCTGTACAGGAACATCTGCAAACGTATGGGCTAGACCCCCAAGACCAGATGGGAGATTCCACAGAAGGTTTGTGGAGAATAGCAGGGCTAAGTTTCTGTGGGACTTCCAGATCCAGACGGACAGGCGGTACTGGCCAATCAACCAGACATCGTGGTAATAGACAAAGACCAGAAGACAGTGGTGGTGATAGATATAGCAGTGCAAGTGACAGCAACATCAGGAAGAAGGAATATGAGAAGCTGGAGAAGTACCAGGGCCTGAAAGAGGAACTCGAGAGGATGGTGGAAAGTGAAGGCCAAAGTGGTCCCAGTGGTAGGAGCACTCGGGCTGTGACACCTAAGCTGGGTGAGTGGCTCCAACAGATCCCAGGAACAACATCAGAGCTCTCTGTCCAGAAGAGTGCAGTGCTAGGAACAGGTAAGATACTGCGCAGAACCCTCAAACTCCCAGGCCTCTGGTAGAGGACCCTAGGTTGAGGAAGACACATACCGCCCATAGGGATGAGAGGGGAATTTTTATATATATATTAGTGATTAGTGCTGAGAGACTTCTTAACATTCAAAAAAACAACATGCTAGTCCTGGGGAAATGGAGAGCTTTCCTTTAAACAACAAACAATACTAAAGCAGAACTAGTGTCAAGCCACCTGGTCTCTCCTCGCTCATCAAGTTGCTACTGAATGATTGATTTTGGTGTGATGTAGGCAGAGTTGGATACAGCCAGTGGCTGCATCCTTTATATCAGATTCTTCTTAAGTGCCTGATCCAACTCTCATTAAAGTCAATGGGAATCTTTCCTTTGACTTTTGTGCAAGTTGGATTGGCCTTTAGTCTTGGTGAGTAGCAGCTGTGATGAGAGAAAACATTCTGCTTCAATGGTGAAGTAAGCTAATTCAGAGCTTTGATTATAGTACGGGGGCTCCTCTAGGATGAGTGTGGGATTCATGCCACACATCCTGCCTATGCCCCCTATGTGTGCTTCAGTCAGGGGGAACTTGTGGAGAAAGAGCTTTCTATGTCCAGTAGCAGGATATCTCAGCTGCGCTTATCTCTGGGAGACAATTCCTTAATTTATAATGTGCATGAACTGTCATGTGTTTCTCCCAAGCACTGCCTCCTATATTTTTAGATGTATGTGATAGCCTGAACTGTACCACATTTGTGTAGTTCTGTCATTCCTCCCATAGTGTATTTTTCCTACCCCTACTTGTAAGCTATTGCTAGCTCACGAGAGCCATTACTTTCCACATTCAATGACAAGAATAGATTTGGAGCCAATGGCCCTGTAAACTGCAAGCGGAATAAATGTCTCACATTAAGCCCTAAATCTCTGGTGTGGGATGGGCAGGATTGAAATAAGGATTATTATTTGATTGCGGTAGTAGAAGAGGGCGCAGGCAAGCTAATGCTCCCAGAAGAAGAGGTGGATAATAGAAACAAATAATTAAAAAACTATTACGATGGCTAACTTCACCTCATATAGTCTGTTTCTATATCTATCCTTGTCCTATATCCTTTGTATTTTTTGTTTATATAAACAGAGGCTAGGCCTCGTCTTCTATGTCTGTAGATACATGACACTTTTTCAGTGATGCTGTAATATAAATCAGTTATAATCTGTGTAGGTTTTTATAATGGCCCCCCATCACCATACTATCTCAGTGCTAACCTAATCATAGAAGCCTGGTTTTCTGCACATATTCTGCACATTATCTGTGTCTCCCTAAACAGGATGTGCCTATATCTAACAGATAAAAGTGCCATGACCAGCCTGTTTTACAGCATATACCCTAATAGCTCTACTTTAATTATTCATATCAACATACAGTCAATATGTGAACTAAAGGAATAAAAATTTACCAAGTTATTTCCCAAACTCATATGTTCCTGAATGGGAGATTTGTATCTAAATCTCTGATTTTGTTAACAATTGTGTGATATCACTTGCATTGTAGATCACTCCTTGCTGACTATACAGCTAAGAAAGCTAAAAAACAAACAGACAGAGTCCCTTTGTGGACCAGCCGTGCTCTGACACAGATGTGGTCCAAATCAACATTAGGAGCATGGGATCACTCAATGGACCTTTTCTGCAGTGAAACTAGAACTAATAATCATTTCTCTTACGTATTGCACATCAGGAACAAGGATTATGTGCAATGATTTCAGTTTTGTTGTGTAGAGAGATGGATTCAGAATGACAATATGAATCATCTTTGTCCTTGAATGTCCATCACAACTCCTCAGTTATTGTATTATGCTAGTCACAAGCCTAGACCAAAAACTCAGCTCTGAATATCCTCCATTGCTGGAGTCAGAATCTTAAACTGGATTTAGGATCTATGGCTGGCTTTAGAGTTGTAATGGAACATACCAGAATCCCAGCTCCAAAAATCCCTGATCTATGGGTATTTGAAATTCTGATCTAATTTTATGCCTTGTGTACCTCAGCATTAAAAGGGATATAGGTTAGGAGAGCACAGATAAGTTGGAACCCACTCTTTCACTTATCCCTTGTTTAGAAGAAATAGCAATGAGCAAATGCTGTTTCTTTTATTGTAGGTCAGTTCTTTTCTGTTCTATGCTGCACCTATGACCATGGTGTCTGAGCTTCGGTTGTTCTGGAGTCTTAAAAGTCATTCTCTCAGTCAGCCTGGGGAAACTGAACCTCTTGAAGACATCTCCAAGGTAAACAAATAATGTCATAAAACGTCTTCCAGCCAGTCCAAACCCCTCCCTATTTCTCTTCTCTCTTAAAACAAGCTCACAGGAACCCCCCAACAAACAAAGCACTCGGGGGAAATATTGTGTTCTTTTACTTGTGCAGTATAGGAAGGAGACAGGAGTATCTCATTTCACTGTTGTATTTTAATGAGAAAAACTACCCCTTTGGTTTTTATCCTTCCAACTCAGAGCACATGAGCAGCATATTGGAACCCAATAATACTTCACTGAATGGCCAGTAAAAACCTGCTAGTTCCATTTATTTTAAAATAATAAAAATTACCAGACCCATGTGTCAAGCTGAGCAATCTGCTAAGTGTCAACACTGGTAAATGACATTATTTGAACAATCATTAATTCTTATATGACTTGGAAATATATATTAAAACTAATATCAATCAGTAAGTTATTTGTTGTATTTTATTGGATTTTAAACACAGGTCATTTGTTTTCATTTCCTTTTTTATCATATATATGATATATAGAGAGCGAGTGCTTTCCCCTTTTTACTGTACAAGACTGAAGTATCATATTCTCTGTTGAAAGCGCTATTAAATTACTTTTAGGAAACAAAGCATATTATATGTTTCTACTGATATTTTTTAACCAGAAAAAAGCTACACATCTGGTATATTTTAGTTGTGGGATATGCAATATCTCTGTCCTTCCCAAACATTGTCTACTGTAAAGCAAACTGAACTATAAGAACTATTCTCTTCTCACTGAAACATGAACCCTATGGAGAATGCTTGGCACATGTATTAAAATGGATGTGAAAAAAGTCTATTGGAACAAAGGGATGTTTTTTAGACAGCAGGAACTGGTGTTAGATTGAAAGTGCAAGACAGACATAGCTCCATTGAGTGGGATATTCAGTTTAGCATCATGATGGAAATCAGTACTGGACCCCAAATCAGGAGTGATATGCAACAAAGTTTAGATAACACATTGGTAAGTGGTAATGAATCAATAAGTGGATGTAAGTGCTTCTAATGGATCCTAAATGCAGTATAAGGGAATCCAAACGTCCAATTTACAAGTTTAAAATGTTTCAGATTATAATGAAGGCTTAGGATGTACCTCTATAGTTTTTCTACATTGAAAAACAACATAGGTTTCTTGGTGACAAAAACAAATTCGGACAAAGGGCAACATTATTTTCATAACCAGTGTTAAAACAAAACCAACCACACATGCTATACAGGCAAGCAGGCATTGCCAAACTGTAGCCAATGGCTACAGCATTACTTAGGGTACATCTACACTACCCATCGGATAGGCGAGTAATGATCGATCTATCGGGGATCGCTTTATCACATGTAGTATAGATGAAGTATAAATCAATCCCCGATCGCTCTCCTGTCGACTGTTGAACTCCAGCTCAGCGAGAGGCGGAAGCAAAGTCGACGGGGGAGCCGCGAGGACGTGAAGTAATTTTAATTCAATCTAAGCTATATCGACTTCAGCTACTCTATTCTCGTAGCTGAAGTTGCATATCTTAGATTGATCTCCCCTACAGTGTAGACCAGACTTATAGAGCATCTAAGCCATATCTGCAGATGGTGCCCTGGATTTAGAGTGACCAGACAGCAAGTGTAAAAAATCAGGACGGGAGTGGGAGTGTAATAGAAGCCTATATAAGAAAAGGACCCAAAAATCGGGACTGTCCCTATAAAATCAGGACATCTGGTCACCCTACCTGGATTCCATTATTGAGTCAGACTCAAGGTTTTGAATCTCATCTTGGAAGCCCTCCTTAGATTGGCCCAAGTTACCCAAGGGATTGCCCATTCTCCACAATCATGATGTATTTATCTATTTCTGTGTTTTATACAGCCATCCATCAGGTAGTATCTGAGCACTTGCCACATAAAATCACTAGCAATAACAAAGTCCCTCCCACAACGGCTACATTCCATCTTAATAGAGCATTTAATCCATGAGTGCAGGACGAAAAACTTGATAAGTTTTTGGCATGGGCAATAGGAAATGGTCCATACAGCCCTCACTGATTCAAGGAGGGTCCAGTTATTTATCTCAAAGACAAAAACTCAGACTTCTTGTTACAGTTTTCAAAACAGAACCTGCCCAACTGAAATAGAAAGCTGTGACAAATAAAGTACAACCAGGAAATTGTAAAATAAATACAACCATAGAAACGATACTAGGTGTTAACAATCAACAGTGCCACACAATACAGAGGGAAACTTAAAAAAAATACCACAAGATAAGCCAAAGCCCTAACCTATTCCCTATGGCCTGGAAGGGAGTGAATGAGTGAGGAAGAAAGGGTATGGTTAGAATATGGGGAGGAAAAGAGCTTTGAGTTGTATCATGGGCCCTCTTAAACCATCATCAGAATGATAGATGACAAGCATAGCCTCCTTTATGCACTGCAAGGCTATGATTGGCCCAACAGACGAACAAAGTGAAAAAAACGTATTAGAGAACTGGAGCAAGAAAAAAATCTTCTATTTCTATTGGACAGTTTGTGGCCTTCCTCCCCATTCATTTTATGATGCATTCCTCCAATTGCAAAGTACTATTAAAAGCTTCCTGAAATTCTTGGCACTGCCACAAATTTGATTCCACAGTGGCTTCCAATGATTAACAAAATGCGAGTGCAAGACAAACAAATGTGAACAGGGAAAAGAAACTAGAGTATTATAAAAAAGTGCACAAACTACATTCCATTTACCAATAGAGCTAAATGCTCATTAAAAAGAAAAAAGAGCATACTGTTTGAAAATGAATCCATCCAATTGTATGCAAAAACCAGACGAAATCGATGTGGATTGTTTTGAGATAGTATTTTCTGTTTATGAATAAATTCGAATTGCACAATTATATCCTAAGTTGCAGAGACAGAAACACAAAATTTGAAATCCAAGCGTTTCACTTACATCTTACTGCATTTCTGGTTGACCAACAGTAAATTTGATCTTCTGCAGATCGTATTGTAATAATGTAACTGAAAGGCTAAACGTTACGTAACTTGACTACATTATAATTTTTGTTCCTCCAAGCAATTCTTTAAAATGTATATTTAACTAATTTATCCTACACTTTGTGCCCCTGTGGCCCTGGAAGGTGCAGTAACATCACTCATAAGAAAATGTAACATTAACTGTTTATCAAGGCATCCATGGAACAGAAAAGCAATAAAAGCGTTACGGCATATACTCAATTACCATTGAAATGAACATCACAAAAATAATTCAGTGTCAAAAATCTAATTTTGTATGACATTTCTAAATATTTTGGCTGTTAATTTTTTTCAGTCTTAGTGAATTAATATTCTTTGAATACCCCTCTAGCTACCGCGGAAAAAATGGAGCAACACACTTATTTAGTGCTGCTACCGAAAGCCATTAGACAAATTTCCTTTACAGCAAACCATTGATGAATGAAATGTCCCATGCTAATGTAAGAATAATCAATTTAGAATGCTTATGACAATTAACAAAGCTGGAGATAAGCCTTGAAAGCACCATGCTTTGTCAGCCTTGATTTGGATTAAACTTGCACTAATGGGATCATTTTTCTTCCAAAAGGTATTCTTTTTAGGCAGATCTATCAATTAATATGAATTATGCATGGATAAAAGGACTAATGTCATTAATTAGACAAATTAATTTTTATGATGCAGTGAATAGACTAATACTAGATTGTATGAGATACCATCCACACAGTTCACATGTATTTGAAATAAATGAATAGTTTACATTTGCATGGGTATTACAGATTCAATCATTATTAAATCAGTGACACCATGTTGGACAGCTTCATATAATCTGTTTAAGTTTCTTATGGTTACCAGGTATATCCAGTTCACCCTTTTGGGAGCAAAAGTTTTAGATTGACATATGCATTTTAACTAGTCATAATACTATAAATGCTGGAGAGATGCAAGGAGAAGGTTCTATATCCTTTATAGTTCAGTGCATTAGGAGTTAGGATAAAGGGGGAAAATGAACACTTATAGCTCTAGTTCTTCGCACATCAATTTCAGTTCCAGAAATGAATGCACATATTCATACAAGTCAACTCTAAGTTACTACTGATCCAACATTTTCTGTATTTTATACCACATGTAAACCATCTTCTGCTGTCACTCTCTGCCCTTAAAGCCAAACACATATGTTTCAGAAGGCACTGAAATCTTGACAAGTTACTAACACAAATTTGAAGTCCTTTGGGTCTCTCAGAATCTCCCAAAGTACACTCATTTTTGAACATTTAAGTGTTTTATGGCAAATACAGTACCTCAGCTATTATTTAAAATCACTTAAACAACATTTAAAATCATTGCTTAATGGTATCTCATACATGGCAGAAATAATTAATAATAGTAATAAAGCCATTTCCACTTCAACGTGTTAAGGATTATTAACCACTTTTTAAAGCTATTTTAAAACTTCTCTTGCTTTACTTTTAATTAAATGAGCTAACAATTTAAAGAAAATATACTTTTTAGGCACATTCAGTTCTTGAAAATTGCTTTTTGCCACTTCTTTTACCCTCAGCTTAAATGTTAGCTGTAGCCCAGCAGGGGAAAAGAAATGGTTCCCTATCACCATATTTGGCTTTCAGAGAAACAGAATATCAACCCTCAGAGAAAATTTTCAAACAACCAATCCATCTATGATAAGATGCCAATCTTGAGACAATATGTGCTCTAGATGAGCTACAGGGAAATTCAAAACAAAACACACAATCTGAGATCCTAGCTTAAAAGACTAAACATGAATATTAAAGGCATCTTCTTGGGCCTAACAGCCGGTAAAGAGCATGTTGCATTCTTTCTATGAAGTTTAAAACCACAGCGTGTGCAGCTGATAGAGATTTTGCTCATTACAACTTTCTGTAGTGGTTATATAAAAGTTCCATAACCCTATGCTATGGACACATTATACAAATGCAAAAATACATTTGAATATTTTAAACATCACACTTTTGGTTTGATCCAAAGCCCTTTGAAGTCAATAGGCTTTGGATCAGGTCCTTTAGCATTCGGTCCAGGACTTCACCTGATGAACATTGACATTGCTCAGTTGGATCAATGGAGCTCTCTTTCCCTCTATTTGGGTGCACATATTGCCACATGCCATTTTTACAATAGGAAGAATGTGTACATATGTGTATGGTAATCCAAAATATATGGAAAAACACAAGCAGTCATTTGAAATGAATACCTGATGATGCATAAACCATCCATTCAAAGCAAGGATGTATAAAGTTTTCTAGTGTCTACCAAAACCTCAGTATATAGGGTTCTGCCAACCAATACTCTTGTGGCCCGTTTTTTTTTAATTTATCTGACAAACAGCAAAACCTACCAAATGTCCAGATTTTAGAGTCTGCTTAGAAGGGGACAAATCTTTTTCACTTGACTCATGTGTGTACTGTCGTATTAATTTAGATAGAATATATGGACCAAAAGATTCTAACATAACCCAGTCACTGTGCAACATTAAACAGTGTTACACATGGTCCAGAGTTGGTATACAGAAACTTCAGCCTGATTAATATCCTGGGAAACACATTGTTAAATATACGTTTAACCTTTTATCAAAGATAAAAAAAGAAGGCAAAATAGTTAACACATTTGAAATGTAAAGTATTAAGTAAGGCTTTCATTTTAACAAACATCCCTTGTTCCCTTTCCCTTCAGCTAGAGAGTGTTTTTAGAAGAAAACTCTCCTCTTCTGGCCATATCTTAGATTGTATCAATGATGGTAATAACTGCCCTTTTATGGAGAAGAGAAAAAGCAAGGTTGAAATGAACTGGAGCTGTTAGTGTTGCTGTAGTTGTACAGTTTGATCCCATTTCATCCCAAGTGTTCTTCACCTATAACCAATAGAGGTGGCAACGTTATCCGAGTCCCTCTCTCTGGCCCCATCTGGGCAGCACATCTCTCAGGATTAGAATGCAGAAGACCTGGAGTCCCATGCGATGATGGGAATGGCAGCCATGATGATGAAAATTTCAGTAGCCTCTGTGTCCTTATTTTGCACTCAAAGACTCTTTCTTTAATGACTCAAAAAGGAAGTGGTGGGTGGAATAGCCCATCCCATCATTATTTTGTCCACCAGTTAGGCCTAATATTAACGCACCAATTTTGTTCATTAATTTCCAGACCCATATTTCCTTGTTTACCAACCATCATCTCAACACGGTTTTTCAGTTATATCAGTAGGCTTCTGTGTTTGAACTAATTCACTTTTTTGGTCTGGTTGTCCTGTACCTGTTAGTGTGACCCCTTATGAACTGAACTTCAATTGTAAAAATGAGTCACCTCACAATTAGAATACACTTGTAGGCCCAATTATCTCAATAGTACTCCCATGGACTTCAAGAGAACTGCATATCTGAGTAAGAGGAGCAGGATTTGCATAGTATGCTGTTTTAACAAAACTCCAAGTCTCATCAGTTCTGTATCCCTACTTTCAGTGGTGATTATGTACTAGGAAATGTTAATTTAGATAACTTCCCCTCAAGGGATTGCCTGGGAGAAAGTAGGCCTCATGCCAGTCATTCTTAAGCTTTGCCATACTGTGCCCCACATTACAACAGAAAAATGTCGAGTCCCATAGTTTTGGGACATGCTCACTATCTAATCATAAAGAAAGAGAGGATGAGGCGAATACAATCTTTCTAGGCCTGGATGTGGCTCCCAGATAGAGAACTCACATTTTACCCCAAACAACAGCAATAGTTTTAGTTAAGAATCACTACAGAGGGCTCAGAAAATAATTCTTGGAATGGAATAACCAACATATTTCTTCGTTCAGTCACTACAGCCCAGATTTTTAAAGGTATTTAGGCATTGCTATACTGAGCATTGCAACACCTAACTGATTTAGGAGCCAAAGCTCATGTACAGTTGATGGGATTTAAGCTCCAAAGTATGAGATTTAGGCTCCTAAATCAGTTAGGTGTTGCATAACTAAGCACAGCAATGCCTAAATACGTTTGAAAAATCTGGGCTGTAGTGACTGAAAAGGAATGTAATGGTCACGGCCTACATATCTTTAAAAATCCAGGCCCATAACTGAATCTGCCAAACCCAAACGTGGGACTAAGACCCAAAATGAGGGACACAAAAGAGTTATGCAGGTTGGAAACTTCAGTGTTGCGGAATTGATTCCTTTTGTATGATTAACATCCATTTAATCATACCCTATTTCTCACATAAACAGTTTTCAACAACAAGAGTTAAAGAACAACCAATTTGCACAGAAAGTAACTAACTTTGGGACTAAACTGAGTGACACTCGTCATTATGAGTTACAGCAAGAGATGTGGCATCTGCCACATACTCATTATATACTCTTCTAAAAATCTGATTCTTGATAATAGCAGAACTTATCAATGTCTATTTGGACTTTGCTTTGTACAAGGTGTAAGGATTGGACTTACATTTGGATTTGCTTGATTGAACTAAGGAACCATACAGATAACTTCTACATGATTTTTACAGAAATGTGCTCTCAGTCACTATATACTGTACCTCATGATTTCTAATTTAAGTCATTTTATTACATATTTATATTATAGTTGCATAAAGAGGCCCAAAACTAGATAGGGTACCCTCAGTGCTTGTTCCTATGAACAAAAGAGACAGTCTCTTCCCTGAAGATCTTATCTTCAAAATGATGTTACTGTAAAATATACCTAGATGACTATCTAGCAACATATCATTAACATATGCTATAAAAGTTCCACAGCCTACCTGTGCCACAACTTTTTTTGCATATAAAAACCAGGGCCTGCATTAGGGGTGGCAAGTAGGGCAACTGCTTGGGGCCCCACACATAGGTGGCACCATGAAGCTAAGTTGCTCAGGCTTCACCTTCAGCCCTGGGTGGTGGAGCTCCAGGCCCCGTGTTGCAGTTCCAGGAGTGGGGCTTTGGCTTTCTGCCCTGGGCCCTAGCGAATCTAATACCAGCCATGTTTGGTGGACCCCTGAATCCAGCTCACAGCACCCCAGGGCCCCCCGGACCCTTGGTTGAAACCACTGCTATAACTACCCCCCCTCATCCCCCACACACATTGAGACAATGTTCTGGAATTGTAGTCTACCTTTGAACTCTTATTCTAATATTTTATTGTCCCGGTTAATATTTGTTGAAGTTAATACAATATCTGTTTGTTCAAAACTATTGTTCTCACATCAGACCTTGAGAAATCTTATATGTATACACAGAAACACAAAAGTCTATATTAATTAGCAACAATAGAATGTAATTTTCTTTCTACAAAACACACAATAAGTACATTATAATAGCTTACTTATTAGGTGAACCCTCATAAACATACAAAATGCTCCAGTATATGATTAATTATAACTAATATATGGGAGGTATGGACAGGTCTGAACAGATGTTGAAAACAAATGAGGATACACAGACCACCACAGCATGGCATAAAAATCCAAGTTTATATGGTACAGCTGGCTACATGTAATGCCTTTTTAATGTATAAAGCTACAGCATCTGGTCCTCTACTCTCATGCTTTGGAGTTTTCAGAGAGCCACAATTTTAATTTTCATTTTTTTTTTTAGTTATAAAGAAGCTGCCAGGTTCACAGATATTTTTGCAGAAAACTCCTAATAAGAAAGAATCTAGTAAAAATGAAGAAAGTGCTCAAAAATGTTAAACTAAACACTGAAGGCTGTCATTGTTGCTTTTTTCTCAGCCAGTGCCCGCTGCACAAAGTTCTTTGAAAGAATGTTTAGAGTAAAATTCCTCAGATCTTGATCTTTTATGGCAAAGGTCGTAAAATAAGTTAAGTTATAGTTGGAGTAGCAAGGTGTATAAAGAAACCAACTGTTATTAGGGATAGAAAGTGATTAGCAATGACCTTGTTTCTTAATATTTGCCCCCTTGGTCATTCAGAACCCATAATCACCAAAATACTGCATTTTAAAAATTATTAGCATCATTTGAAAATTACAGGGTGATCATTTAGTGCAACTGATCAGAAATACCCAGGGTTTTCAATACCGCAATGTCGAGTACCCCATAAAAGAATATTTAGATGCATTTCAAGGACGGACTGAGGACAATCATCCTTCTGGAAGTGCTATTCCAACTCTGAAACTTTTAACAGTTAAACATGGGAAGAGATGGGATCCACCTAACCAAGAATGGGAAGAGTATCTTCACACACAACCTAGTGAGGAGGGCTTCAGGTTAGGTTCAAAGAGGGCAGGTTACCAAAAAGGAGTAGGTATAAAAAAAGCAGACATTAAAAGAGGACTGCATGTTGGTTAGGAGGGTTGAATAATTATAATAGGATCACAAAAGCTGTATGAGGGATAACAGTGGGGGAATCTGCTCAGCCCCTTAGATGTCTCTACACAAATGCAAACAGTACAGGGAATAAACAGTAAGAATTAGAAATATTAGTACAAAACCTAAATTATTATTATTTCATTCACATCACTGAGACTTTGTGGCATAAATTTCATGACTGGAATACTGGTATAGAGGGCTACAGCTTGTCCAGGAAGGACGGGAAGGCAGAGGAGGCATCGCTCTATATATCAAAAACATATGCACTTGTTATAAGGTCCAGAAGGAGGTGAGAGGCAGACCAGTTTAAGGCAGGGGGACCAGGGTCAATGTCATGGTATGGGTCTACTCCAGACCACCAAATCAGGTGGTGGTGGTGGATGAGGCTTTTTAAGAAGAAATAGCAGAAATATCAAAAACACATGGCTTGATACTAATGAGAGACTTAAACTGCTCAGACATCTGTTGGAAAAGTAATACTTCAACAACACACAAAATTTCCTGTAAGTTCTTGGAATGCACTGGGGACAACTTTTTGTTTCAGAAGGTGGAGAAAGTAAGCAGAGGGACACTCATTTTAGACTTGACTGACCAAAAGGGAGAAATTGGTTGTGAATCTGTAGGTGGAAGGCAATGTCGGTGATAGATTTCATGATTCTAGAGAAAGGGAGGAGTGAAAGCAGCAAAATAAGGACAGTGGACTCCCAAAAAGTAGACTTGAACAAACTCGGAGAACTGATAGGTAAGGACTCAGGGAAAGAAAAATAAGGGATATAGGAGTTCAGGAGAGCCGGCAGCTTCTCGAAGAGACAATATTAAATGTGCAATGGCAAATGATCCAGATTCAAAGAAAAGACTGGAAAAAATTAATAGGCCAATATAGCTGCATCAGAAGTTCTTTAATGACTTGAAAAGCAAAAAGAAATCCTATAAAAAGTTGAAACGTGGGCAAAACACTAAATATAAAAGAATAGCACAAGCATGTACGGACAAAATCAGAAGGACTAAAGCACAAAGTGAGTTACACCAAGCAAGGGACATAAAAGGCACTAAGAGAGGTTGTATAAATATATTAGGATCAAAGGAAAGTGTAGCTTCTCTACTTAGCAGGAAAGGGGAGCTAATTACTGATGATATGAAGAAGCTGAGGTATTTAATCCCTGTTTTGCTTCAGTCTTCACAAAAAGGTTGATTGTCAGCAGATATTTAACACAATCAATATTAGCAATAATATTGATTGTGTTAAAGGAAGGAATGGAAGGCAAAGTAGGAAAAGAACAGGTTAAAGAATATTTAGGTTACAGAATATTTAGATTAGACAGATGTATTCAGATCAGCAGGGCCTGATGAAATTCATCCTCGGGTACTTAAGAAACTAACTGAGGCAATCTTGGAACCATTAGCAATTACCTTTGAGAACTTGTGGAGGATGGATGAGATCCCAGAGGACAGGAGAAGCACCTATCTTTTAAAAAAGGAACAAAGAGGACCTGGGGACTTATAATGCAGCCTAATTTTGATACCTGGGAAGATACTGGAATAAAATGATTAAGCAATCAATCCATAACACCTAAACAATAACAGGGATGTAAGTAACAGCCAGCATGGATTTGTCAGAAACAAATAAGGCCAAACCAACCTAATTTGCTTCTTTGAACACAGTTACTGGTCTAGTGGATGGGGAAAAGCTGTAGACATGATATGCCTTGATTTTATTTAGACTTTTCACACCGTCCCACATTAAATTCTCATAAGAAAACTATGGAAACGTAGTCTCAACGAAATTATTTGTTGCAAAACTGGATGAAAGACCGTACTCAAAGAATAGTGATCAATGGTTCACTGTTAAACAGGGGGACTTATTCAGTGGAATCCTGCAGGGGTCTGTCCTGGGTCCACTACTATTCAATATTTTCATTAATGATTTGGATAATGGAGTGGAGAGTAAGTTTGTAACATTTTGCAGATGACACCAAGGTGGAAGGGATTGCTACATTTGGAGGAGAGATTAGCATTCAGACAACCTTTACGTATTGGACAATTGTTCTGAATTCAACAAGATTAAATTCAATAAAGACAAATACTATACAAAAGGGAAAAACATCAAGTACACAAATACAAAATAGGAAATAATTGGCTAGGCAGTAGCACTGCTGAAAATATCTGGAAGTTATAACGGAGCATAATGAATCAACAATGTGATGCAATTGCAAAAGAAGCAAATATCATTCTGGGGTGTATTAACAGGAGTGCCATATGCAAGAAACAGAAAGTTATTGTTCTTCTCTATTCGGCATGGTGAAACCTCAGCTGGAATATTGTGTCCAGTTCTGGGTGCCATCACATTAAGAAAGATATGGACAAACTGAAGTGAATCCAGAGGAGCGCAACACAAATGATGAAAGACTCAGAAAACCTGACCTATTAAGAATGGTTAAAAAAAACAAACAAACTGGGCATGTTTAGTCTTGAAAAAACACAACTGAGGGGGGACCTGATAACAATCTTCAGATATGTTAAGGGCTACTATAAAGAGGACTATGATCAATTGTCCTACCTTCAGTTGACATGGCAAACAAGCAGTAATGGGATTTATCTGTAGCAAAGGAATTTTAGGTTAGATATTAGCAAAAAAATCCAGCTATAAGGATAGTTAGCACTGGAATAAGCTTCCAAGGGAGGTTGTAAAATCCCCATCACTGGAGTGTTTTAGTAACAAGTTAAACCAACACCTGCCTAGGTATAGTTAGTCCTGCCTCTCAAGGTCCTTTCCAGTCCTACCTTTCCATAATTCTGTGATGCAGCAATTGTGTTTCACATCCACCTTCCACAACCATTCATGCTGCATAAATGAAATGAACGAATATTAGAATGCAAACACAAAAGGCATATTTTGGTTTGTTTTTTCTGAAGAGTCAGGAAAAAAAATACAGGTACTTGTAGCAATTAATAGAATCTAAAGAAAGTTGTGCTGTGGCACAGATATTCCCAGGTCCCAGCTGACAAGCTACCCCTTCCCTAATTTGGGGCTAACTTAGCATTCAGGGAGTGCAAACAATCATATCAAGCAAGGCAGATAATCATTTTTCACCATATATCAATCTTTCAAAAATGTGCATATACCTGCTGTGCAATCACAGAATAGTATACAGTACAAATATTCACAATATTAACAATGTGTTAACCCTTGAGAGCTCAGGCAAATGCTAGTTCATCATTTAGCAACAAGGCATTCCCTGGGAAATATCCCATCTTCTTCCACCCTCTAACTTAACCACCTCAACCAAGCTTCACAAATCATCATCATGTGTATGTGTATACATATAATAGGTTTTTGTCTAGAGAAAAAAAAATTCCCTGGAACCTACTTCTCCCTCCCCCCGCATTTATATTAATTCTTATGGGGAAATTGGATTAGCTTAACATCGTTTCGCTTAAAGTTGTATTTTTCAGGAACGTAACTACTGTACGTGATGGCACAGTCTTTCTGCTCTGTAACAAATGCACTTCACAAATCTTACTGACTGAATTTGGTATAATATGTTTGAAATCACGGTGAAACCAAAATCCTGGTCCCTCTGGATTCTTTCCATTAACTTCAATCAGTGATGGATCTGGTCCTTAAATGGAAGAAATCCCATTAACTTCAAGGGACCAGGTTGTGTTAAATATTCTGCTTTCCGACAAGGCCCAAATAAAGCACTAGCATATTGTCTCACCACTCCCAATCCAGCATATGTCTATTCCCTTATACACATAAGACACAGCGAACAGGTCAATCTTGACTTCAGCTGATCAGGAAAAAAAAGTATCATACAAATACTTGACTGATTCAGCATTAACAGTCGAGATAATCTGACAGATGAACAGTGCTTGCTTGATATCTACTGCTCTACGGATATGAAGTCATGATTTGGACAAAAAGACTCAAGTGAAAGACAGCAAATGCATGTGGCATTGTGTGCCAAGTCTTTTCATGCATTTCAGATATTGACTTTTTAAAAGCACTTTTTGAAGCTAAGAATGTTTGCTAAATTGTAATCTTTGTACAGCGGATTTTAAAAGCATTCCTTGTAACAGAAATGTGGTCCAAAGGCAGAACATTAACTAAGATTCAGTGAGTCAGGTAAAAAGGAATCTAGAGCTAATCCTGGCCATGTCATTCATCTTCTCATTAATTTATGAATGTTATTAAAATTCTCATGATTTCATTTTTTAAATAAAATACCCGATATACAAACAAAATTCCTGAAGTTTTAAGAAAAATTTGGGATGAAATCCTGGTCCCATTGAAGTCAATGGGTGTTTTGTCACGACTTCAGTGATGCCATGGATTCCTGGATGGTGTCAAAATATGGCCTAGAAGCCATGTATGCTCATTTAAGAACAGAGCTTCTCCCCTAGTTTTAATGTTGGGACCACTGTAACATTATTAAATCTAGATCTACTATTGTTTACAAAAAATGTAACCTGAGTATAGGGGCATTAAAAATGGGAAATTCATCCAGTTATGATTGGCATGTTAGGATAAAATCTGCTGTATCCACAAAGATTTTATCCCTCTTTGCTCCAAGGACAATTCCAAGTATGATACTGAGCAATTATAAGGTATGTTTTCAATACAGTCTGACAGGCCAGTCCTGCACTATTGATCAGGCAAACTCAAGCTTAAAATAGTACTAACTACTCCTAATATTACACCTGCTTCCTCTCATTGGGTTTATGTTCTCTGGACAGGGATCTGCTTTTAATGGATTACGAAGTATGATTTGAAAATGGATTGTTATTAATTTCTAACCAAATGCCATGATATCGCTTGTATCTCTTTTGTAAAGTTGAGAAGTATGGTGTGTTTATAGATGTATAATTTTATATGCTAACTCATAACTTCTAAGAATCTATTTTCCAGCCAAAGTAAAAGATCATGTGACTTTCAGTAGTCTAAAGAATATTTACAGTTTTTTTCGGTTTACTGTACTGCTCTTATAGAAAATGTCATACCATCCAACAAAATAAGCATACACACATTTTTCAAAATTCCTTGGGTTTTATTATAGCTCAGTCAAATATTTCATTTTTTCCTGAGAAACTAACAAACCACAATCTGCTGTTACATTTTATTACCACTTTATTATCTTGAACAGTTCTATCACAGTGTCAAATCAGCAAAATTCAGCAAATGAAGTATACAATATTTTAGTATAATTTGATATGATTGACAGATCTTTAATCCAAAAATGTTGTTTAACAATGGGTTACAAAGGGTAATACATTCATAAACAACCTAAAGCATAAAGTATATATGTCTTATAAATAATTTATAAAGTCTTTACAATGCAATATATAAACTATCATTGAACATGCATTTACTTTATTTTAAGGGTTATCATTTTCATTATACATAGTTGCTAGGGCATATAAAATAAAATAGTAATCCTTTTATAATGCAATAAGTAAACTTAAAAATATGAAAAACATTTGTAGTAAGTTTTAATGACTGCTCACTTATATATTATAGCTATGTAATATGGTATATAATCCATAACATGGGACAGGACCTCTTCAGTCTACTCACTAGGACTTGGCTCTAGCACCCTCTCCACACAAGGGGGACGGAGGATCTCAGAAGGGCGAGGCCCTCAGCTTGTGAGGGCCACGACGTCTCACCCTATCACAAGAGGGTAAGGACCAACACCAAAATCCCAGGTCTTTTACCTCTGAGAACCTCTCATTTTATTCTCTTAACTGCACTGGAACCTGGCTGCAATTGGCAACGAATAACCAACTCCACCCCAGTACCTCAGTGAGGTCCTAAGCATGTTCCTGTTCAGCCCACTGTAGCTAGAAGGTGCATTGAGAAAGGCAAAAAAACTCTCTGGTCCTCTTCCAATTGGCCCATGAAAGAAAAAATTCCTTCCTGACCCCCTAAACAGCTGATCGGATAGACTGGCGGCATTTATTAGGCTGGGTTCCCATTCCTAGTTCAGGCAGGTAACTAGAATGGAGCCAAAAGAGGTGCTACATAGCCCATTCTGGACTAAATCCTGGGAGCTGGGGAATGCTGGTCAATCAGCTCCCCTCTCCTCCAGCTGGCCTATGGGTGCCAGAGACTCCCAGGAGAGGAGTTACCTGTTGTCCCTTGGAGAGTGTCTCCCTCCCTGTCTACTGGGACAATCCCCCTTTCACTGCTGGTTGCATCAAGTTCTATATTATAAGCAAGGCCCTGTGTAATGTGTAGCACCAGGGACCCAAATTCTGCAGCAATGTTAGTTAGGGCTTATGAGGCACTGAGCACTCCTCCACCTATAGTTCAGTGGGAGTTGAAGGTACTCAGCACATTATGGGATCAGTTTCTTAGTAAGCAAATGTCTACTGTAAACAGAAGACAAAATGAGTCATTTAGTTACTGCTCATAACCTGACTATAAAGTTCTTCACCAAGTTACTATTTACAAGAAATCCAAACCAAACCCCAGAGCCACATTACAAACTTAGAGAAATGTCAGATCCAAATCAAACATTTATGGCTTGTTCCTATCTCTAAGAATCCAAAAGGTTCAAGGTTCTCAGCATGCTGGAATTGAATGAGAGTCAATGAGAGTTCAGCTTCTCACAGGAGATGTGCAGCATTTTGGAGAATTGGGCCTTAAGGACTTGAAGTTGCATCACTGAAGTCAATGGAAACTTTGCCATTGAAATGAGTGAAGAATCAGGCAGGAATGAAGAATGTACTCTGAAGCACCAAACATGCATGTAATGCACCTGACTACTTTCATTGATATCAGTGAAACTCCTCAGGTATAAAACATTAAAATGTGTGTGTCTGAAATGTTTGCAGGATCACAACAAAGCAGATAGAGTAGATTTGTGGGAGAGGTTTTACTGTGGTGATTCTGATCCCCTGGAGGGATATTAGGCATTAGGTAATCTTGAAAAATTAAGTCAGGGTCAGGCTATATTGTAAAGAAAATGATTTCACAGGAAGGATTTGATGGCAGGGTGGTCGAGCCATTCAACCAATTGCCTGTGGAGAACTTGTGGGTCCCCCCTCCCCTGAGGCTTTGCCCTCATGAAGCCTCCTGGAGGATATTGACTTCTTCACCACCTTCTGGTGTTCATAAAATGACAGACACCTTGTTGCCACTCATTTAGAATCAGGGTGTCAGCAGCACAGCTAGATATGGGTGCAGAGGCAATTCAGGCAATGGAGCATTGGCATTTGGAAGCATACAAAGTGCATGTGAGACCTGAAGTGGCAAGCCAACATTAATTTGTTGTAATCTCATTTCAGATGTAGGAAGACCAGCCATGCAGATGGTGTGGATCTGCAGTGACAGTATTGGTTTTTGGGCGTATATGCAGGCATCCCAGTTGTCTGAAGTCTTGCAGCTGCAGTTCATCAATGAAGCAATCCTGAGTTGACATGGAAATAGAGGCATGCTATGAGACTAGCTGAAGCCATTGCTGGTTGCCTGTCAGCAGTCACCAGGTATAATTGCAGGGTCCCTTAGGGAAAATGATTGGAGAATGTGTAAAGGGGTGGAACTAATGCTCACAGTGAAGAGACACTTCAAGCTGATCTTCAAATTTTTTCTAGGAGTAAAAATTGTGTGGTCAGACATGCTTCATCATGAGGTCTAGCGGGAAGCCATAAAGTCCCCCAAGGCAGACAAGACAAGGTGATGTGTGAACAGGGAGGTAGCCACATTCCTTGTAGCCAGAGGAGGGTGGGTAATTTCACAGCCTGGCATAGCATATGGAGCACCAGAGTTATTTTGGGAGGATGGGGTTCATCTATCAGACTTGGATGCCACTATGTTTCTGAATTCTATAAAAAACAAGGGCATTAGGAGAGGTCTGAGAACCTGACTGTGTTTGTGTGTGGAGGTAGGTCAGAGGGAAATAGCTAAGTAAATTGCTGACATCTCCTTATTGTAGATGTACAGTGCAGATAGTCCATAGGGAAGGCATCAAGGAACCGGATAAAGGACTTAAAGGAGGTGTTAGTTAAAAGAACAGAATAGAGGAGAGGTTTGGGGCTCCCATGATTGGTGGGGTAGGAAGCCAAGCCCCCTTTCTTATAGCCCACCCTAACCCTCCTACAAGAGGGGTGTATGATGGTAAGGTCCCAGCTGTAAGTTGGGTAGGGGACCTGGATGAAAAATGAAGGGGAGCTAGTAGAAGCTATTACATGAACATGGAGTTGCTTGCACTGTACATTTGGGAATTGGTCCTGCTTTGAGGAGGGGGTTGGACTAGATGATCTTCTGAGGTCCCTTCCAACCCTAATAATAATCTATGAAATAATCTATGATTCTACATTTTCACCTGCCATGTAGTCCCAGACATCTAATAATAAAACTGCAGCCTGATTAAATCCATATCCCATGTCTCCTTCTTTCAATATAATCAGAGAAGAGTTTTTGGAAAACAAAACAATCATAATCTATTTAGTTAACTATGAAGATTAAAGAAATAGATTATGGATAAGGCTATCTTATTTTTATATATGAACAATAAATTTTCTTCTGTTTATTGGCGTATGATTATTCAGATATGTAATACATATGTCTATAGCTCTGGAAGCTTTGTAGCCTTAGTTCTTCTGTCACAGTTATGCCTGTGTATCTCTGCAGATCTACATATGACAATGGCAAGTTATCATCTTGTTAGATTCCACTTATAAACTGGAGAGATAGTGGTTGTACTTTTAAGGCAAAATTTCATAGTTTGTGTGTGTGTGTGTTGGGGGATGTATGTACCCCTTTGAATTCCTAGCATCTTACAGAACATACCCACATTTTTATAGGAAACACAGCTAACTCTGTTAAGACTCTACTCAGGGCCTTGTAAACATAGTAGGTTGGGAGACTTAAAGTAGTGTCAAATAGAATCCAACATAACTCAAAAATACTGGAAAATTAATTTACTGGAAAGTGTATATATTAGGAAGTATGCAGTGAAACAATACAATCAGTTATATATAAAAAACTAAATGTATGGCCATGACAGAAGTTTATAATTTATTGTTGGTTTGCTTCTAGCAATGTACAGTTGCTTTAACACACTAATATTTCTCCACTGTCCCCTACTTCTGTATGTATTGCTGTTGGTATAGCTTTAGTATTAGAGGATGCTTTTCCCCCCTTCACAATTTAAGTGGGATTTTTTGCACTTATATTTTACAGCATGGGTTTCAGCCAAGTTGTTTATTTTAGTAAAAATGTCATTTTCTTGCTTTATTCCCTCAGCACTGAGAAGGGCTTCTTACAGTGTTTCTGTGCACTGTTTTAGGAAATTAAGAATTTGTTACACCATGAATCAGACCAGTAGGAAGAGACAGTTCTCAGTAAAAGTGAGTTTGTTTCAGGTCAATAATTCTCCAGTTGCAGACTTACAGTATGTTACCCACTTGTATTTACATAATATACAGTAATTGCTGAGAAACGTGAAAAATACACTGTTAGTATTATTTACATCCAGAAATCCAACTTAAGAAATCAAAATATCATGTAGTTTTCATAAAACAACCTTATTGCTTCAGTTTCAAATATGAGAAAGAGCAGGGCATTGAGCTGAAATGGTTCTAGCATGGAGTAAAAACTTAATCTAATGGTCTTTGCACATGTAAGAGTCCCACTGACATATTAAAGTCAGTACTTTTCATATAGCAGAGCTACAAGTTCAGGCACTAATTAGGCCTCTGGACAAAACCTAGGAAACACTGATAGCTGAATATTGTGCAATCTAAAGATTTTAGCTATAGCAATAGCAAAGCTAAATACCACCAAACCTAGCACCCAGTCCTGTATTTTTTCCCCCACAGTAGTTCCACTGCTACACTCATATTTAAGAAAAAGTTACATGTATGATTAAGGGTTAGTAGGGTGGGTCATGATTTTGAATTAACATAGGTTAGTCTTTTGAATTTGGTGCCCATATAGGAGTTGAACTCTCTCATGGGACAGATCCCTCCCTACTTATTTATTTTTTAAAAAGTGTCTAATTTCTTGGCAATATCCATCTGAATTAATGTTGGTGCTTATGTATTAATCTCTCACCACACACACAAATTGTTCTGCAGTCTTTTGCTTTTTCGATTTCCTTTTCATAGCGTGTATTTTAATTCTATGTGCAGCACTTTGGCAAGATGAGAATTTTTTCTTTAAAAAGAACCCACCACCACACAAGTAGTGTGGTTGCCAGATACCCCTTTACTTTTCTTCCTCCTTATTTAGGGCCCAACAGTGCACCTTTTACTCGCGTCTCAAAAAAAAAAAAAAAAAAAAGTACCATCTTCCACTTTCTCAGTGTCTAGCCCGAATCAGCACCAACCTCATCATGTCCCCATTATGCCTCTGGCGTTTAGGACAGGGACAAAGCTCCTCCACTCCTGTCTGTTTCTGGCAAGTCTGTCAGTGGCTCGCCAGCTGTGCCCTAGGTTTTTCAGCTCAGCTTCCACAGCTCTCTGCCATGTTGTTTTTGGGCAGCCTCATTTTTACTTGCCTTCAGGTGTCCATTTTTTGCTACTCTGGTTATGGACTCAGTTTCCATCCAAAGCACGTGGCCAGTCCATCTCCACCACCTCTTGGAAATGATGGTGCTCATATCCTCTTGACTGAATTGTGTCAATAGATCTGGGTTTGAGCACCTATTTACAACTGAACACAACCAAGACTGTGATGACACTCAGAGGAAGAGCACTTCCAAAGAATTCCATGATATTCTCTACTCTCAAGGGCATTTGTCTATGTGGTGTGGTAACATGCACTATAGAAGTGAGAGTTCTTACATTAATGTATTACACATTAATTGGTCCATGTAGACCCTGCTGGTGCACATTAAAGGTGCCCAACTGTGCTTTAATGTTAAATCTAGATAGATAACTGAAGTTTTTTTGTGAGGCACCAACACCATCAAAAAAAAATGGATCTTTTCAATTATACTCTGCCAAAGTTATAGTGATGACGGTTATTAGCATGCCTAGTTTTGAGCCAATGTTTGTTATCCTACTTAACGGCACTGGATGATGAATTTAAGTGTTCAGAGCATGCTGAAAGAAAGTTAGTTTAATTCTTCCTAAAAAGAAAATCAATTAAGGATGACATGCTTCATGTTGTACATTTGGTAATTTGAAGTTACTTAGTACAATTATTTTTTTTTTTAATACAGAAGTAAGTCTCTCAGCCCTCATGTTTACAGAAGATCATATCAGCTTATGGATATTTAAGTCTGTTTTTCCAGGAGAATTGAGCTTAGTTGTTCCAGACACTGTCACATGCAAGAAAACTAAAATTTGAAGATGCTATATTTAAACTTAGAAGAAAAGTGTTACTTTCTGTAATGTAAAGAGTGAATTTTTCAAAAGGGACTTCTGAAACATGCCTGCAATATTTACAGGTGTACTTGTTTCTGCAGACAAAACTGCAAACTAAGAGCAGAAAATGTTTCTGCATGACCAATACAGGGTTTCAGGGTAACCAAATACAGGGGTTTTTGGGTGGGGAACAGGCTTAATTTTTTAGAAGGTAGGTGAAGATTCTTCATTTGATTTTTGAATTCATCCATGTTATTTCAGTGCCATAGACATGGCAGAAGAGAATCCTGCACAGATGTTTTACAGTAGAAGAACATGACATGACTTCAGTATCTGTTAATGCTTGTGGACATGCAATTCTTACAGTGGCACTGGAGGGGTTCTCTGCCTTATCCTGTACCATTGTCAAGGGAATGCAAGGTCACAACCTGGCTCCCATGAATATGTTGACTAAAAGGCCAACAAAATGATAACTGAATTATATGTAACCTAAAACTCACTGTGGGCCATTGCTATCTATAAGAAAATCCTTGCTTTCTAATAGCAGCAGGATTGTGAAGTGGCAAATTCTGCCCTATTTATTTAATCCACTGGGTAAGCACTAGATGGTGTGGCCAAATTGCATCACCCACTTGAATCTAGAGAGGATAGCAAAAAAACTCCAACCACCTCAACACACACATAGATTTAGCACATTCAACCTGAAAAGCAGCGTATCGGAGTAAAGAAGTCTCAGAACTGCCATATATTTGAAAGTTAGGTTTTAATCCTAAAGTTGAGTGACCTGTGAAACTGCTGTGCTTGGATAAGGTGTGGTGTGGAGGGAAGGGGTTTATGTGTTATTACTTTTGAAGCCTGGGATATGGGGCATTAATAAAAATGAAGTCAGCTAGGCAGCAAAATTCATGAAAGCCTGAAAGGCAGCAGAGAACATGGGCCACTCATTTGGTATGGGTCATTGTACACAGAACAATCCTTTGGTATCTCTGCCACCAAGTGATTTAAACAAACATTTAGGAAGGGCCACTTGGAGCCCTACTTCACCTAAAATATCCCCACAAACCTCTCTACCCCCTTTCCTAACTAATTTGTTACAAAGTGAGTACAGATAAGCCTCCCTGGGTCTTTAGGATACTGAAAAAATCAGATTCTTAAAAAAAAAAAAAAAAGAATTTTATTTAAAGAAAATGTAAAAGAAATCACCTCTGTATGATCAGGATGGAAAATAACCTTTCAGGGTAACAAAAAATTCAAAAACAGAGGATTTCCCCTCTAGGCAAAACTTTAAAGTTACAAAAACAGGGATAAACTTCCCTCTTAGTACAGAGAAAATTCAAAAGATAATCTAATGCATTTCCTTGCTATTACTAACTATTTTTGTAATATTAGATACTTAGTTCAGATATGGCTTGGGGAGATGTGTTTTCCCCTACCCTGGTTCCTCGCTGAGAAAGCAAAAGGAACCCAAAACAAAAACCTTTCCCCCAGAGATTTGAAAGCATCTTCTCCCCTTATTGGTCCTTTCTGTCAGGTGCCAACCAGGTTATCTGAGCTTCTTAACCCTTTACAAGTAAAGGAGGGATTAACCTTTTATAGGTAAAGGAGGGATTTTATGCTACCCTTAGCTGTATGTTTGTGACCCCCCTCCACCCCTGACACCAACTTACTTTGGTACATACCCGCCACACAGTATTTTACCCCAAGCAGCTCTCTCTTGTGGAAAGGGTTTATTGATAGAAAAAAAACAAAAAAGGTTCAGAGATGAAATTGTAAGGAAGAGTAAACATGTGCAAGTTACACAGTAAACGAACAAAGATACAACCTCAGGCTTTACACTTTTATATTAGATAAAATCTCTTTTTTAATACAAGTTACCTGTAGCCTTTGAACAGTTTCCAGGGACACCCTGTAGCTTAGGAGGTGTCCAGAGTGCCAGACAGCTTCCTGCAGAGAGGCTGACCTTAAGTTTCTGGATTAAAAAGCCTCATGCAGAAGCCTACTTTTAAAGTGCTTTTCCCTCCCCACTTACTAAGAGTGCAAAAATCCCCTTTTAGTTTGAGCTGGAATTTCCCAGTACCTTTCCATTAACTCTAGTGGTCTGCCATTGTCTCTTCCTAGCTAGCAGATGTGTTGTTATTTGGAGCTGGTTTTATGTAAATACTTGGCTTGGGACGGGTAGTTGAAATTATAGTACAGGTTACGAGCAAAGTTTTCTATATACAGGTGTGTAGACTATAGTTATGAATCTCATATCGACCAGTTCAGAACATTACAAGTTTTCATAAAAGACTATGCCTGATCCACTTTTATGGTAAAATACAGTATGCAATCAGTTGAATCAACTGCTCATTGGGGTGGGGTGTTAAGCCGTCTGTTCTCTGTTGGGATGGTGGTATCTGAACCTGCTTGTCAGAGGGTTTAGAGACTTCTACAAGAGCTCTGCCATATGGAGAGGGCAAATTTGTGGGTGTTGTAACTGGAGCTCATTGCAGACTGACTAGAAAGGATATATGAATATTTACAGTCTTGCCAGGTGGCTCCAGTTTCCTTAGAAGCCAGTACAGAATGGTAGCTGCAGCAAGTCTCCTCTTTGAAGTAAAAGCAGCAGCAGCCGCCGCCGCCGCGCATAAGCAGGGATAGTAAGTCCAGGAGCAGAAGAGTAAACAACAGCTTTGCCACTGTGACTAGACATTGCCATTTTTATTACCACAAGGGTGCCTTGCCAAACATTAATGATAGTATTTCTGCAACTCATCTCTACCCCCATAGGCCAGAAGCAACCACTGCATGAGCTAATAGTCCCTTTGTCCTCTTCCTGCCTGCCTGGTCCGGCCAAATTCTCCGAGATATTTAATTTAAGTGTGCATTTTCTTGCATGTGTTACAAGAATATTAACTACAGCCATGCAGTGTTATTAATAAGAGCTTACAACATAGTTAACTCATTTCCCCTTCTTGCTATCTAATGTTAACTGAGCATATTGGAGGTTAATGTGTCAAAAACAAAAAAAAAAAGCTATGTTCAGTTTTCTTGTCAGCATTTTGTAGGCATACTGTAGAATATGAATTTCTACACTTCTGAAGAAGTGTAGAAGTATTCAGTGCAAGAGCTGAATAGTTGCAATGTTTTCATCATATGTTGCAAATATTCAGCCTAGAATGACCCTACTGTGTGAATAGTTAAGTGATTTACAAGACTGTTAGATTAAGTTGTGTTCTTATCATATAGTTAACTTTAACGTGTATGGCAATCACACCAAAGTGCTATGAAATCTAATGGCATAGACAAGAGCAAGGGAGAATCACGTGAATAGTTTCAAATGTTGGGGCTGTGACCCTTTCAGGTGGGTCACATTGACTCATAATAGCAACCTAGTGCAATATTCAGGGCATTGCATGGGTCAAGTTTTACATTTTATTACCCCTTCCCCCCAGCCATAATTTTTAGTTACCTCCCACTCATGCCCACCCACACCCCCGCATCACAGTGCTGTGGTTCTACAGTTTTGCTTTAGAGGAAAAGTTATATTTCTTCCTTAGGGTGAACAACAATTTGAAGATGGCACGATTGAAAGTATTTCAATCATTAGCATCTGTGTATAATCAAGGTAAAGGGAAGGTATACAGTGAAGTGAGTGATTGACTGGAATAAAATTATTCCATATACAAAAAGATATTTCAGTTTACAAATGGAAATGCCAACAAATTCCATCCCTCCCTTAAAAACACCAGCTTCCAGATGATACAGTACCTCATCTTATATCAGTGTCAATAATTCCATTTGGCAGTAGACAGCTAATTCTTTTCATGTGCTAATGATTAATCAGACAGGCCTATTTACTAATGTATCAGAATGCATTAGAAACATATGCTAATGAGGGACAGAACATCAATTCAAATATAAATGAACTACACTTACATTGGTTACCTATTGACCCGTGTCAGAATGAAGTAGAGAATGTAATATACTTGTAAACCATTACAATGAATGAAAATAGAATTTCAAAGTGTTAATTTTATTGACTTCTCTGTAAACCTAAAGCCATGGTATATTAGACTTCTATAATACAGATGTTAGAAGATGCCCATCATAATACCCATAGGACTTATATTTACTGTGTTAAACTCCTGTAATATGTTCAGCTGAAACTATTTTGTAATGGAAAGAGGAAACAACATGTTCTTTATGGGCATTTGATACATATTTATTTGTATTGCAGGATTCTAGCTCCCAGTCCTGCAAAACCCTTATGTGTTTATATTGTTAAACAAGCACATACTTCAGTTTAAGCGCATTGCTGGATTGGGGCCGCTGGTCACTGACATTCACAGGAGCGTAGCCATAAGACAGTACTTGAAGAATCACTCAAAGGCTAGAATGCTGATTTGCTGGTACTTTACTACCATTTAGATATGGCATTCATGGAATGGATATCAACTTCCAAAGTATTAGATCGTACCAAAGTACTAGTAAGGTACAGTTTTGGGAGTATAGTTAAATGCAGACAAGTGATTCAAAGAAGAAACATGAAAAGGTATCACACTTGTCATGACACTAGCCTGAAATGCCAGGTTATTTAGGACAAAATATTAAAGCTGTTGATTTAATCACAGTTAACTCACGCAATTAACTCAAAAAATTAATCAAGATTAATAGCAGTTTTAATTGCAATGTTAAACAATAGACAACCAATTAAAATTAAATATTTTGGATGTTTTTCCTACCTTTTCATATATATTGATTTCAATTACAACATGGAATACAAAGTGTATATTACTACAAATATTTGCACCAGAAAAATGATAAACAAAAATATTTTTCAAATCACCCCATACACGCACTAGTGCAATCTTTGTCATGAAAAAACAAACCTACATTTGTAAATTTCATTTTTACATAACTGCGCTTAAAAACAAACTTCAAAGCCCAAAAGTTCACTCAAGTCCTACTTCTTGTTTAGCCAATTGCTCAGACAAGTTTGTTTACATTTACAGGAGATAATGCTGCCTGCTTCTTGTTCATAATGTCACCTGAAAGCGAGAACAGGCATTTGCAAGGCACCTTGCAATTCCAGCTGCAAAAGTATTTATGTGCCAGATATGCTAACCATTTGTATGCCCCTTTGCTCTTTGGCCACCATTCTAGAGGACATGCTTCCATGCTGATGACACTTGTTAAAAAAAATAATGCATTAAACAAACTTGGGACTGAATTCCTTGGGGGAAAATTGTACGTCCCTTGCTCTGTTTTACCTGCATTCTGCCATATATTTCATGTTATAGTAGTGCTGGGTCATCATCCAAGACATGTTCATTTTAAGGACACTTTCACTGCAGATTTGACAGAAACGCAAAAAAGGTACCAGTTTGAGATTCTAAAGACAGCTACAGCACTTGACCCAAGGTTTAAGAATCTGAAGTGCCATCCAAAATCTGAGAGGGACGAGGCATGGAGCATGCTCTCAGAAGTCTTAAAATAGCAACACACTGATGCAGAAACTACAGAACCCGAAGCAAGAAAAAAGAAAATCAACCTGCTGCTGGTGACATCTGGCTCAGATGATGAAAATGAACATGCTTTGGTCTGCACTGCTTTGGACTGTTATCGAGTAGAACCCATCATCAGTATGGACACACATCCCCTGGAGTGGTGGTTGAAGCATGAAGGGACATATGAAACTTTAGTGTATCTGGCATGAAAATATCATGTGACGTTGGCTACAATAGTGCCATGGAAACACCTGTTCTCGCTTTCAGGTGACATTGTCAACAAGAAGCTGGCAGCATTATCTCCTGCAAATGTAAAACAAACTTATTGTCTAAGCAATTGGCTGAACAAAAGTAGGACTGAGTGGACTTGCAGGCTCTGAAGTTTTACATTGTTATTTTTTAATGCAGGGTTTTTTTGCATGTAATTCTACATTTGTAAGTTCAACTTTCATGATAAAGAGATTGCATTACAGTACTCGTATTAAGTGAATTGAATAATACTATTTCTTTTGATTTTTTACAGTACAAATACTTGTAATCAAAAATATAAATTTAAATTGTATTCTATTAATGTTTAACAGTACAATTAATCACAATATTTTGCAGGGCTGTCAAAGCGACAAAATATCTATACTGACTGTTCTGTAGTCACATTACAACATACAGAAATAAATTGCACTTTAAGATGCAAACACTGCCATATTATTTCAACCTACTATGGCACAACAAATACTTATTTCATGACTGATACAGTAACACTTCTCCTGCAGTTAGTAGCCTTTTCTACTAGTATATTCTTGCGCTCTGCTATGTTATATATATGACTATTGAAGTTTCCATGTGAGAATGGAAAGAGAGTCCTTCAACTTGGAACTATTTGGAAAAAAAACAAAAAGTTCAAGGTGGAGTCCTGGGACCATCTAAACAGTTTCAGAACAGCTTTAGGATTTAAGATATGCTATACAGAGAGGCTTGTCCTGACATTGCATTAACCCAGATTCACATGTAAAAATCCAAGATCTACATGTAAAATTCCTCCACTATTAGATATTTTGCACCATGACTGAATAGACATCAATATTCATGTGTGCGCACACAGATTGATCCCAATTTACACATACAATTGGGAGTGGGCTTTTGCAGACTTTGTATGGGGACCTAAGCGTCTGTTTAAAAATGAAGGAACCCTTCTAAAAGGCAGTTACTGAAATGTTCCATTATTACAGTGTGTTGATATCATCTTATCAACCCATATAATATCATCTTGATATGTTTTAGCCAGTCAAATATGACAACAACTGAAATATCAATTGCAGCAGTAACGGGCTACAGGCTTGGGGCACATAAAACCTGCTTTGGAAAGTAGAAACACTGAAAAATACTACTTCAACAAGAAGGCAAGAGGAAAAAATGAATGTCACATAATATTAAGCAAAAACAATTTAAAAAGGGGGAGGGGGTGTGTTCACTCAAAGCAAGTACAGGTTTGAAATACTGAATGAACATTGTCTGAGTTTCCAGTTTGTAGTAAGATAAGGAGAAAGACTATTTTTGTCTGGTTTGTTTCTTTCCATACTGTTTGCACAGGTTTAGTCAGAACAGTTATATGAGCAGATTTAGACAGCAAAATACAGAACACTTTTCTCCCCCATCATGTAATGCACTGACTCTAAGTGTTAGCCATCTGGAACTTGCTTTCTAGGGCCAACCAGTAAAAGGCTTCCAAGGTTGGCATATCAAGACCAGAAGTATGACTTTTACAGGGCAGTAAATCAGTGCAACAACATAGAAATTTTGCTATTCAAGAAGGGGGTAGATTATAGCAGCAGTAATAAGATGCCTTTTCAGTTAGAGTTAGGGCTAATCTACACATGAAAGATAATTCAGATTAAGGGAGAGTATAAACTTGAAGCACAATATCTATTCCTAAATAACTACATGTGCAGACACTTATTCAAAATTGATTAATCTAAACTGGAAAGAGGCACTCTACAGAAGAGTGAACTCACCGCTGGAGTAGCAGGATCTTTCCTCTCAAGCGCTTCTGCCAACATGCACTCTTGCCCTGCAGTGGTCTCTTCTCACTGCTCTACCCTCCAGCCCGATCACACTTTAGTCCCACTCCTTCTGCTGTCACAGAGAGGACAACAAATAGGTCTTCAACACTGACTTGGGACTCTAGGGTCTTTGCACCCTCTTGGCTCAGGGCTTCAAGTGTCCTCACGCCCTTATGTCAGGGGGTTTCACATCACCTGGTAGGGAAACAGAGGCCCTCCCAGCCCATGATCCTGTAGGGAGAAGGCAAGGTCTCTGGGCTCTTTCTACTGTGGCCTTTTCCCCACAAACCTCTCTAGGCTTACCCTTCTCTCAAAACAGGGTTCACAGGGCTGCCCCCTGAAATCCCCCAATAAATCCCAAACCAAACACACACTTAAAACCACCTTCCTGACACTTGAAGTTTTTTCCTCTTAATTTAATGCCTCTCTGGAAACCAAGCCTTGAATTATTATCACAGCTTACCATTGGAGCCTACAACTCCACATTGGCTGCTCTCTGTCTCTTCTCCCCTCTTACCAGACACTTTTCTACTGAGAAGAGGATTCCAGGACCGACCAACCCACCCCTGGGCTTCCTCCTTGACTCTCCCAGTCTTTATATGCGCTAATCCCATCTTGTGATTGCAGGGTGTCTTCCTGCAAGCTCTTTGCAAATTGTGCTTCCCCTCTGTATAGTCACCATCCAGCTCTTTCCCCACAGCTGAGCTTCATGACTAATTAAGCCTGGAATACCCTCAGGTGCAGCCAGATGCATTAATTGGCCTCAGGCCCACATAACCTATTCCTTGCCTATGTGGGGTACACACCCCATCACATATCCTAATTCTGGTATAAGGGTGTCCATACATAGATTTATTCAGGAATAGTTTTCCTGAATAACATTACAGGTGTTTTTAGTTTTATTTTGGTTGGGGAAGACTCATGAGGAATTTTGCTCAACAAAATTATGAAGTGTGCCCACTATTGTTAAATACATGCATAACACTCTGAAATTATCCTCTTCAACTTCTGTGAAAACTGAACGTGTATGCACATAAACACACCAATACACATACATATATACACAGAGAGGGATATGGGGAAGTACCTAAACACTTCTAATCCAACCTGACTCCTTCTCAGACACTTTCATTGTATTTTCAGATACCCTCACATTCTGTTTAATTTATGTGGATGAAACCATAAACCCCTTGGGCTCTGTTTCCCACCCCACTTTATATACTTGAAAGAGTATCTGCAATGATAGAATAGTGATTAAAAAAAGAGAGAATTAAAATCTGCTTTATTCGTGGGCACAGATAAACTTAGAAACTGCTTCACTTTATTCCCCATACATAATCTGTTGGATAATGTTAAAAGATACATGGAGGATAAGCTGAACTTTATTAATAATGTAACAATTTCTAAAGTGCAGTTTTAATCATGGGTAAAAATTTCAGAATTTGACAACCTTTTCCAGTCCCATTGGTAAATGCTCTTTTTCAAGAATGTCTAATGCTGTTGCTTAGTTAGTGTTCAATAAAAAACAGTCTATAATACAATGCACTCTCTTTATGTGATGTTTAGATATGAGATTGATCTCAGAGGACACCCTGGAGTTCTGAAAGTAGGATTATTGGATTTTGTGGCTTTCTCAGATGTCAAAGATCTTTAAACAGTGTCTTGCAAAGTTGCTACATCCCACCTGTCTGTGAACTGCTTATGAACTCATCAGAGAGGGCAGTCTCCATGTTAATTAGGCTTTAAGGAGGAAATACAGCTTCCCATACCATCGAGTTAAATGCAAGAACTAAATTCACTTTCATAAGGTGCAAAATTATTTGGTTTTTGATCAGTAGGCCTTTTAAAAAGAAACTGTTAACATGAGATAGAATTCAGAGAAGCACAATTAGGGTTGTTAGCACAGATTTTGAAACTGTACATTTCTACCGGTCCCCGGGAACTGCTTTGGACACTTGTTGAGTTAAAGAAAACAAAAAAATATTGGTACCTGTACATTTAAGATGAATACACAAGTATGATGCATATAGCATGCAGATAAGGATATACAGTGTCCCACATATCTACCCTGCACTTTCATGTGAATTATGAGAAATGCACAACCATTCTCAGTGTGAAATTTTGATCTTAGGGAAGAAGTCAGATCCTTAGGAGAGGAGACTGATACACTCTATTCAACCACGTGATTCCTCAAGCTGGCCAGAGAATGGCAATTCCATTTCATGGAGGATTTCAAGATTTCAAAATCTGGTTTAGTTCCTATTTGGAACAAAAACCAACGTTTCAAAATTCTCAGTAAAACAGAAGTAACTATTCTCTAATGCGAGCCTTAGGTCATGGTGGGCTATACCCTGGAGGTCCTGGGAGCCCGGTTGGCTAAGAAGCCATAGAGCCTGGAGTCCAGGACTGCCAGAGGTTCCAAGCTCTCAGCTCCCTGTCAGCCTGCCAGGTGGGCTGCTGAGGAGCTGGGCAGGTAAGCTGGCAGGAGACCTACCTGGTTTCTGGAGGAACTTTATCAAAATTGACATGTTCCCTCAGAACATGTGAGCTGCTGCCTGTGGGAGAGTCTTCCAGCTGGAGTCGTATTCTTTAACTCACTCTTCATCGTATTCTTCCATTAGTGTCCCAGCATCCGGGCTCTGTTCATGTGTTTCTTTTCTCCCTCTTATTCGGTCTTTCATTCTCCGTCCCACTTACATCCTGCCATAAGGATTTAAATGGCGTGGAGTGGCCTTGTAGGGGAAACTCTCTGCATTATGACAAATTTCATTTTAAAAGCCTTAATCTGATCTACTTTCATAATGGGGCTTGTATTCCTTTGTTTCCCCTTGGATTGTCTGTGTCGCAATTCCACAGGTATCCATAGTATTCATCTGAGCTTGAATGCTGGGTATGTATTAGATATATATTACCAGCATCTAGACAGACTTTGCTTAACTCTGTATTTTACCACATATTTTGCCCATAATTTACTACTTAAGGGAAGGCACTTGTCATCACATGACATGACCAGTGGACATAGTCAAGCACCTGATCCAAAACCCTTTGAAGCCAGTGAGTGTCCTTTCATTGCCCTCAGTGAGCTTTGGATCAAGTTTCATAACTGACATTGCTTTTTATTTTGCAGCCTACAAATATGCACAGGAATGTATTGCCCTTCCCTCTGAAAAACCCACACAATAGCTACAAGGATAATTATCAAAATACAAATGCTGGTGCTGAAAAGTGAAACGTAATGCACACAACCTGTAATTATTTTACCATAATTAATGTAAATTCTCTTCCAAAGCAATTACAACAATTTCATAGAAATAAGTACCCACTGGGCTAATAACACTAGTTTTACTGACCATACATATAAACTAGACTAATTCATTTATTAATACATCTAAGTAAAGTATGTAAATTTAAAAAAAGATTATGAACTATTTAACAGAAGAAATATTTTTATTTTATTTTAAAATGTTGACTGAAGAAACAAGATTATATCATGATTTTATATTATACATTTTGTTGGTAGTTACGTGGAAAATGTATACTTTTCTCACTTTAGCTACTTTATACCTTTTCATTAGTTTCCCCTCCCTTTATAGGTTGTCTCACCCCACCTGTGCAGCATTGGGAAAGTCTGCAAGATGTCATGAAGCCAATTTTCCAGAAGAAAGCTGAAGTATGTACGATCTGGGCTTTGTGAATATTAGAATTTGGTTATTCAAGCATCTCTTAGGGTCCTGATGTAACATGCATAAGTTCTGGTAGTAGTGGACCCTAAAGAGACACCCTGCAACTTTTCTTCGAGAGGAAGGGCAATAACTATTGAGACAGGCCCTCTGTGAGTGTAAATCAATGTAGTTGCATTGAAGTCAATGAACCCAGTGGAGGAAGACTGTTCCTACGGGTAGGGAGCTATTCTGTGACTCAGGCGACTAATGTTCAAGTCACTGCTCCTTCACAGGCTTCCTGTGTGACTTTGGGTACGTCATCTAGGAACATATCCCCATCTTTAGATGCCTGAATATCTTTACATAGCTGACTCTAAGTGCATACGGACCAGATTTTCAAGGTATGTAGGCACTGTGCTACTCAACATTGCAACAGCTAGCTAACGCTCATTTTCAGAAGAGACTTAGGAACTTGGTAGCGTAAGTCCTATTGACTTTCAATGAGGCTTAGTCTCCTAAGTCAGTTAGGTGTTGCAATGTTGAATAATGCAATGCCTAAATACCTTTAAAAATCTGGACTTTAGGCCTTTATTTTAAATGTGTCTCAGTTTCCCATTTGTAAAAGAAGGTCTATAATTCTTATCATGGGGATGTTGTGTGAGTATAAATAAATGAAAGGCTATGAGGTACTGAGACATGTTACTAATGGGCCACCTTAAATAGATAGATGTAGTCTAGTGAGAGTTTGCCATTTACTTCAATGGGAGCAGATCTGGCCCTTTAATTTGCACACTATAGCCAATATATTACCTCTCATTTCCTCTGCTATTATGGGACATGTGATAACTTAGTGTCCAGCATTATCCCCCATTGTATAGTCTAAACAATCTTAAAACTGTGATTTGTTCACTTTGTACCATGTAACCATTAGTCAATATTCTAACATAGGAATAAAGTATTGATCAGACAGCATTGTCAAAAGGATCGCTCATATATCAGATAATATCTAAATAAGTCAAATTATGATTACTCTGTGCCATTTGCTAAATGCTTTCCTCTCTTATTAGAGTTAAGGATACTGAAAATGATAGGAGACAGAATACTCTTAGGAACTATGAACAAGGTACAACAGGCAACGTTTGAGTTGTATATGTCTAAGAACATCCCATATTGGGTAATGGACTGATACAACTGATGAATGTGCCAGGCTTCCAGTTAGAGTCAGGGTGAAAAGGAAGGTTGTTATGTAGTGTTGATATGTCAGCATTAATGGTCAGAATACCATACCACAAAACCAAATTGCAGTTCAGCACGACTGGCAACCGTCCATCAAACAGGTCAAAAATTGAATGAATTTGCAACAAAATTATTCCCTGGTCAAAAAAGGGTAGCATTCCTATGGGTTGTGGTAAGATACTTCAGCAGAGTGCCTGCCTGCAGTATACCAGAGCTAGGGCCTTCAGTTCCTGCTTCTACCACTCCCTGAGCTTTCATAAACACTTAACATTTCATAAAAGTTACAGTTTTACACATGATTTCTAAGCTGCCAAAAATGTACAGGGTGCATCGCCCCTCCTGTTCTAACATGTTTTATAAACATAACAGGCAGTAACAGCCAACCCAGATGTTTTCACAACTTATTTTTTCTCATAATTTAAAATCTGTTCAACCTGATGTTTTGTGCTCCATGCAAGTTTCAGCTGTAAAAAAGGAAACTGAAATATTATGCATGTGGTGCTATACTGTTACACCTAATTTCTTCTCAAGTTCACACTAAACTGAAATGTCTCTTGGAAGCTTAAAAAAAGGCAGCAGAGAAAGTGAGGAAAAATGTCAAGACTTGTAAATAAAGAGCTGGCTTGCAACATATGTATTTTCCTCTATATTTTTCAGGTGCCACAATCTATAATCCATATCTGCCAGCCCTCTAGCATGCAGCATAATTTAACTGTAATTGATAATGTAAGGGCAGATGGGAGAGAAGTGTCAGCTCCTGCACACATCCTCTGGGGATGCTGCAGAAATCAAAGCAGATGGTCCAATTGCTTCTTATTTATGTGTTGCTGCTAGCTCCTCTGCTTGCAGGATAATGGATCATTATTGCCTGCTGTGCACAAACACCAATATGCTTTTAAATCTGGTTCTCAAAGCTTATGAAAAAGCACTATATTTCATATTAATTTGTGAAGCTGCACTTAACAAGGACCACATTTTAATTTATGGTTTGCAGAAGAAAAAGTTCATCCATAGATTCTTTTTTCAAAAAATAAGCAACAGTCAGCTGAGATTTGTAGCAAAACTGATTATACATGTTTAGAGAATATCCAGCGGTCAATTATATTGTATCTTTCAAATAATAATGTGGTTTTATTTATTGACTGATGTTTATTAGGCCTATCAATGAAAGCAAATCTCATCTAAACTCATAATTTAAAATATCCATAAAATTAGCTATGTTGAGGTCCAGGAAGCAATTGTGATTTGTCTGCACTAAAAACACGTATTAAGCTTATTATGGAGCAGGGACTGCATGCTACTGATGACAATGGTTAGGACATCTTCTGCTGTGACACTGCCTTGAACTGAGACTTTCCACTCTAGCTAGAAGTTACTCAAATCTCCAAGAATTAAAAAACCCATACTTTAAATCTGGAAGTAATTAGAGTATGGAAGTCAGTGTGACTCTCTTATGGTACATTTAAGTGGATATAAACCATCATGCTTCAGGGCATGACCAGTAACCAGCATATGAGGGTTACTAAGAAACTTTCCCTGTGAGCAAGTTATTCCACAATTGTCCATTTTAGAGTTTCTCACACGTTCCTCTGAAGCACATGGTATCGGCCACATAGCAAGAGAAGATTTTGAAATGAACTATTGATCTTTTCCAATCTGACAATTCCTATGTTCCTTGTTTGAGCAGTTCTAGTATACATAACGTTAATTGCTAAAAATGTATTTAGAAGGTTTTCTTTACTTTAGTGCTCAGACAAAAAGATTGCCTTTTCTGATGTTCTTTAGAGGAGTGTGTCCTGAGCTACCCTCTCCAACCAAGGCGAACCAGTGTAATTCTACTTTCTGTGGCTGGGAATTCACACTGTGTATGTGCATTGTGTTTACCACAGGTTCCAAGTTCATTGGGAGCTCCCTAAGTGATATCAGCCTGGGTCTTAGAAATGGTCATGAACAGAGAAGTGTTATTTACTCTTTCCCACAATACAAAAAACAGAGGTCACCCAATGAAATTAATAGGCAGCAGGTTTAATACAAACAGGAGGATGTACTTTTTCCACACAATGCACAATTAATCCATGGAATTCATTGCCATGGGATATTGTGTTGGCCAAAATTGTAAGTGTGTTTTAAAAAAGAACTAGATAAGTTCATGGAGGATAGGAACACCAATGGCTATTAGCCAAGATGGTCAGGGATGCTCAGGGCAACCCTGAATCTCTGACTGCCAGAAGCCAGGAGGGGAAAACAGGGGTGGGTCTCTCTAGCTGCTGTGTTCTCTACACTCCCTGAAGCTCTGACACTGGCCACTGTCAATGGCAGGATTCTGTGCTAGATGGACCAATGACCTGACCCAGGATGGCAGTTTTCGTGTTCTTATGATCAAATGGAGGAGCATGAATAGAGACAGAGGTTCTGCTGTTATGAAAATATATCAGCAATTTTCCTTCCACGTGCAGGAGCTGCAGAAGAAACCACAGAACAACTTCACTGCCACAGAGTGGTCTTGGAGGAGAATTCCTTCTTGATGCCCCAGCACAACCCTCAATGCACCACTCAGCTATCAGGCTAGACATTTGAGTAAAAGGCTAGGGCTTGAGTCCAAGATTTTCAGATAGGAACCTAAAACTTGGCTCCTAAATCCATGAGTTCCATTTCCTTAACTCTTTTTAAAATCAGGGAGGTTCCTAGGAATGGATTTAGGACTCTAACTTTAGAGTCTTAATTTAAAAACATTGGTGTAAAAATGTCATTTAAAAATGCCATCATTCTTTTAACATTGCCAAATACTGTGGTTACTCTGTTTTATCAACTACGTCTTTCTGAATTCCTGAGTTTGATCTGTTAGGCTTATTGGCACTCTTGCATTATGCTAATACACAGCACAGTACAAAGAAAAGGACACCACAGATGTGGCTGATATTGGCAGATTTGATTTATCACCTTAAAAGAAATTCAAAATTCTATGGCTTCTTAGACAGCTCTATGCTTTATTTTAGTGGACGTAGTAGGGAGTGTCTGTGTGCTCATCTCTTCTGCAGTATGCCTAGAAGCCTATTTCCACCCTCCCAAGGATCATCCTGGAATTGGAGACAAAGGGGTTAGGCCCCCCTCAGGGTTAAGAGCAGGAATGGACAGGAGGGGGAAACATAGTTGAAAGCTCAATGTAGTGAATGGTGAATTTGTCCCAATGTGTTTAATGCACAATAAAATTTATTAACCTAAACTAGTTTTGCAAACCTTTTCATACAAAAAACAATAGTCCCTCACCGCTAAGACTTGCCATCCTTACTTACAGTTGATCTGAAGAAATTGCATGTTCATATCAATTTATTTATATATTTTATTTTTAAAAAGGCAACATTTTGAAAGTATATAATTGTAGCAAATGTTTTCATTTGCTTATTTTCAAGAAAATCTGAGATGAGAAAAAAATACATTAATGAAATTCTTAGGATGAAAATACTAGATGTCTAATCTATTGCAGCTAATGCAGTTTGGTCAATGCATTTTTTTAAAAAAAAATTATGATGTTTCATCCTAACCTTTTAAAGATTAAATATCAGTTATTGTAATTACTGAGCAAACGACTTAAGGAGTAGGTCTCTTTCCAAGTATGGGACTAAGGAACCAATTAAATTCAGGTTAATCCACCACTTATCTTACCCTCAAGGTGAATCAGTGAATCATTAGCAAATCCCCAAGAAAATATTCAGAGTTTTATGCATCATTCACTTAATCATTTATCTGATTTCATGCTCTGATGACTAGAGCAGATATTGAGCCAATGTTTTGTTTACACCAATCCACATAGACACTAGTTGCAGTGACTTGGTTCTAAGTATGAAGATGGCTTTGTTGTAGATAAATGCATGCATATTGTGTGCCCAATTTCTTTTTAACATTGGACTTTGATGTGGTTAGTGCATTTCTACAACCTCTCTTGGTCACCAGCACACACAAAAAAGAGAACAGTTGTGTTTTGATTGACTTCTGTCTATTTAGGAGCCTGAGTCAGATAGGTGTTATTGCTTTTAAAAATTTGGGGGCCTAACACACGAATTTAGTGTCACATTTACAGAGGTAGAGACCCAGTCCCTGTAGAACAGTAGCATTCCTATATCTGAGATAGCCCTGGTCTACCCTACCAGCTTATGTCAGAATAACTACATTGTGATGCAGTTATAGTGACCTAATCCCAGTCTAGACAACACTAGGTTGATGGGAGAAATTTTCCCCTTGGCATAGGTAGTGCTACAGTGGTGCAGCTGCAGCATTGTAACGGTAGACAAGTCCTTAGCGTCAGAGGAAATAACATGTACATTTTTAATGGGGGAATATTAACCATTGGAACAATTTACTAAGGATCATGGTAGTTTCTCCATCTCTTGCTATTTGAAAATCCAGATTGGCCGTTTTTCTAAAAGATCTACTCCAGATATTATTTTGGCAATGTTCTACAGCCCATGTTTTACAAGAGGTTGGACTACATGATCCCTTCTTGACATGAAATCTATGACCCAGTCTTGAAGTCTTTGTTTAGACAAAGTTGCCATTGACTTTGACAGGAATTTTGCATGAGCAAGGACTTCAGGATTGAGCCCAGGCAGAATCAGCTCCATGTTACTAGCAAGATAATGAGCGTCTGAGACATTGAACCTAACTATATCGAGTCTCATCAGCTAAAAAGTTGCGCTGGGTTAAAAGTAGTTTTCGACATATCAGATGAATCTCACAGGTTGATTCATAGACCTTTTTAAGCATCAGGGAGAGGGCAGGTTAGGGATCACCTGCTTCTATTTGCTTAGAATATTTCTATTCAAATCCTTAATCCTAATTATATCTTTCATATATAAACATGTTATAACAGTATTCAGAAATAAAGCTGATGACCCTTTGTCTCAGTTAAAGGGAATCTCTCATGACAGATTCCAATTCAAAATCCATTGAAGTCCATAGCAGTTTCTCCATTGATTTCAATGGCCTTTGAATAAGGCTCTGTATCCTTACTCAGAGAATATCCTACCGACTGAATTTGCCTGAGTAAAGCTTTCTAGTTTGGCCTTTGATAATAATGAAAAGGCATCAGTAAAATCTGCCTTTTGTGGCAGGTCAGATTATTGTCCTCTCATGATCTTAGGTTTGAAATGCACTAGCAGCGGTACATTCCCAAAGTTTTTATATGAATGTTTATTTTAATACAATCGATTTTAATCTACATTTCCATATGCATTTCCAGATTATAAATGTTCTCATTATAAGAGGAGCATCTCATCAGCTAACGTCACTTATCTTCACTCTTCACAATTCTTACACTAAAAATTGTGATTTCTCCCCACTTCTCAGCAAAGATTTAATAGCATAGGCCTGTAGTGAAGAGCTTATTATAATTCTTGTGTAGTTATAACAGCCTACAAAACATTCACCAGTATAAAAAAGACCCCCTGAACTACCCAGTCAAGTAAATACAGTGCACACTTTTGCAATTTGTGCATTATATTTCCTCTTTCTTAATTGTTCACTTACTAGTTCACAAAATCCAGTCATTTTCAATTCCAGCAGGTCTTCCAAGAATCGTCTATTGATGCCCACACTTTATTTTTCGGTTATGCCCTATTATGTTGCTCATGCAAACTCCAATTCACGTTCTGCCAAAAGAATCTATGCCACTTAAATGAACTTCCTAGCTCCTAGTCCAGTTCTTTAGCAAGAAGGCCAATTTTTACCAGCAAGTAACAATACATACTAGCAAGTAACAATATTTTCCTTACAGCCACACTCTGACATTAGTTCTGTAGATTGGATATAAAAATTAACAATATAAATATTGGAGGTGTTAATGTAGTAGATTGGATACAAATACTAGCATCTTCCGACTGGTGGCCAGATGTTAGAACTGACCCAGACAGTTAGCAAAGTTCCCTCCCCCATCCCCATTTAATGCCTGGACTCATTGTGTATAACAGCAATCTCCTTTGGCTGTGTAAGAACGGTTGTAATGGGCCCCAGTGTTCATTATTGTGGGCTAGTGACATTCACTCAAGGGTAGAGTGTTAGTACAAGGCATGTGAACCACCTTAAACCTTCAAAGCAATGCTTAAGTGGGGCTTTAGGGGTGACTAGGCTTGTGCTGACCCTTAACATAACAGTTGCATTTCATCCAGTGTGAATATGTGTTACAATATTGAAGGAGTGTGAAGCACTCAGCTTTGTGAGAAAAGAACAATGTTCCCTTATTGTGTCTCATGCTAACATGCAGGTTCTGCATGGTGTCCTGAATGACTCAAACGAAGTTGTCCTTATTAATTCCCAAGTCTAAAACCTCACTTATTTTATTGTAGGCTCCTTGCTTGCTTACAATATCTTAAAGCTAACAGAGCTCGAAGTGGTCCCAAAATATGCATATTGTATATTTTGTGTAAGCTGATATAGAAATAAAAAAAGAGAGCTCATTTAGCCCTGATTTTCAGTGAAAACTGAGGACTGAATTCTACTTTCAGTTATAATAGTTAAAATCAGAAACAATTTCAGAGTCTGCCGTGGAGTCATTTCTGAATCAATCTGGCATTACAGAGCAGTCAGGTCCTGAGAAATTAACTCTTAATGCAGTAGTACTACTAAAACCTTTTTTTTAAGCCTCATTAACTACCAGTACATTACAGTCCCTGAGCTGGAACGGGACTCTTGTGGGGCACGTGAAATTAAAACTGACGCTGTACACATGGGGGAACAAGACAAAAAACGTCTTATGAGAATAAAAAGCTTCAGATTCAGAATTAGGCAACATATTAGCAAACGTATTTTTGGAGTTACAGCCAGGGAACTAAACACATCACACATCAGAGGGGGATTATTTTCACATATTTGATAATGTAATAGGATTTCTGGCAGCTTATATGTTGATGGCATTCATACTCATTGGAATATGTCATTAACTACCTTTTCTCTGAAAATATACTTATGCCTTAAGTCAAAGGGTAAATTCCTTTCTGGCCAAAAGCAACAATTAATCACATGCTTCATTATGGAATGGATTTTACATTGAATAGTATTTGGCATAGATGGAGAGCATGATATGGTGCCATTTGGTTAGACTTTAACGGTGTGTATCATCACCATTCAAGCATTAATAGATCAGTGGCTACTTACTAGTACTGTGTAGTATGCACACTAATTCCCTGGACTATATAAATTATATTTTGGTGTATTACATAAAATATAAAGCAAATGCTAAGATTTAGGCTCAAATATTTTTTTTATTGGTATTTCGTTATCTTATAATGTATTGTTCCTTCTTTCCAACATAGATGACATTTAGGGCAATATTCTATACACATACTGCTGTTAAGTTTCACCCTTATAACAGACTCGTACTTCATCATGAATACATATTACATTGAAAGACAGATTCTTCTAACATCTATACCAACTTTGGTATAGAAAACTGCAATAACTTTTCACAATCTGATATACAGACTGTAATAATTTGAGCCTCAATCTTGCAAAGACTTAATCATAAGGATAACTGTACACAAGCAGTTCCATCAGAATTAATAAGACTAATAATATGTATAAAGTTACGCACATGAATAAATATTTGCAGGAAGGAGAGCTTAGAATAAAAAATAAATTTTTCACATAATTTTTTTTTACAATATTTCTGTAAAGCTGTTATTTCACATACTTTGAAAAACAGTAAAGTTCCTTATATTACAACAAAGAAGCATTTATTCATTAATTGGTGTTAAAGTAAACAGATCTTTGTCAGTGATTAAAGACTGTCTTCACATCTTTCTGGTTAACAAAAAGTTATACTCTTGATTGACTCAAAGGCTCTGTACTAATATCTTAACAATCCCCTGGAATTTCTTCCCCAGTCACATTCCTGCAATAACATAAATTAATGACAATACAATCGTTCCTAAACAGTATGGAAAAATGTCCTTAAAACCACATTAGTTAAAGCCACTCCAAATTTCTACAGCCTCTCCTTTCTACACCTGCTCTGATGAACCTATGTGGGAACTCTCCTTGTCCAATACGTAGATAAAGCACTTTCTTTGATAGGGGTTAGGCCCCTGCCTATTTCCTTTTGTGGACCATTAACCCACTCCTGTCTACCTTGATATGGATTATGTACACCAATCCTCTAAAACAAGCTGAAAGGCACTTCTGCTCAGCAAGGGCAACAAAACAAGTGTATGGTCTGAAGGCTCTTTCATTCTGAAGAGAGGATGAGCCAAAAAAGGAGGAACATTTTCAAAGAGTGAACAAAAAGGAAGTGTTTGAGACACTACTGGTTTATTGTTGATTTTTTTCCACTAACTTCCAACTAAAATTTCACACTAGGATGAGACTGTGGCATGTGAGATTTCAGGGGGATTGGTTTCTTTTTTAGGGGCACATGGAAACAGGATGCAGGCTGAAATTCAGCCTTCTAATGTGAAGGTAACAGCTAATGGCTAATACCACTCCACGATACATATAATATTTTTCTATTTATCCACCTATATAATTTTCCCACCTTAGAATAATTCTGAGCACTGTTTCTTAGCTAGATGACTGAAGTCTCTTCTTACCGTCCTGGAAACTCCTCTTTTTAATTTATTTTCTGCTTCTAAGTATTGAATCCTGTACTAAACTATCCTAGTTCATTTTTTTTTGGCTGACATGTTGACCTCCAACTACTTTGATGTGTTTTACTAGACAGATATAATCTTTGAGTTATTCAATACCTTATTAAAATCCATTGTGCTTTGAAAACATGGACTTTAATTCTCTACATTTTATTTTATGATGTTGGTTGTGATTTAACATGGTCAATTTGTTTTTACTTATTCCGCAGTGCTGTCACTTTAAGAAAATTAAGCACAAGTACTGGCATTCAGCCCTCTATAGCCACTACAGGAGATGAAATCAGGGGCTGTTTTTCACATAAACTTCATTTTCTTCCTCAGAGGAATGAGTTGTGCTATTCTTTTGCACTAGAACTAATGCCCATTATGCAAATAATTTTAGCAACTTTAAATACTGTCAAGACATCCAGCATCCTGCAGGGTTGGCAGCCAATGCACTATTTGATTTTTTTTTTCTTAAAGTGCTGAACTCCAAGGTTGTTAAGATTTAGATCACCTAAACACTGCCAGCAATTCATGTGCACATTGGGAGAAAAACTGCTCTATCCTCTGACAAAGAAAATCTACAGTGGATACTATTAAGTACGTAAGATTTTCCAGAAGCCACCACACCACAGTATCTGAGAGTGCTCATTTTTCTGCAGTTTAAATGAATAGGGAAATTCTGCGGTATCTCATACCAATGTGTCATAAATAGGGATAAATGCTGACTTTTCTGGACTTGATCCTGCACAATGCAGATTAGGATTTTCAACCCTGTTAATTCTCACTGTTTTTGCATGTCTCATGGCTTTCAACACTTTCTTTTTCAAACTTCTTGTGATCTTGCAAGAATTTCCTGGAAGCTCAGGAGTTCTGTCTGAGCTAGAATCAGTGTTGTAATTCTGGCTTCAGCCACTGGAAGCTGTGGTCAGCATTCTGAGTTGCATGTGTCAAGACTGCAGAGGCTCTCATGAATTTAGGCATCAATGGAGGTTTATAAGCACCAGGTAGAAAGTGAGGAGCAGGACAAGGTGCACAGTAGAGGCAAACCTCTATCAATGGAAGTGACATTGTGTGGTCACAAAGTTCTTCCTCTCTAATAGCAGGGATAACAGTTACGTCCCCTGTTCTTAGGCGTAAGAGCTTCATTTGCATGCACAGATTCACAGAAAAAAACTCATCTGCTCAGACACAGCCATGCTCCCTTTACATCCCCCTCTTTTTTATCTTATGTTTTTTGAAGTAATGGAATATGTGCACAAAGGTCTTGATATCCACTCCCACTCAGTGCTGAGGACTATGCCTAATGTTTAGTCATCTTAGGCTTGATCTACATCACTGAGAGACGTGAGTGTCATAGCTATGCCAGCCTAACTTGGCAATGGAATGGAATGTTTCTCACCACTCAGGGAGGTAAAATTACCTACAATGATGGAAATCCCCCTTCTATCATTGTAGGACGTGTCTACACTGCAGCTGTGCCACTGTAGCATCAGGACTGTACTTAGGCCAGTGCCAAGCCTTTGTTGAGACATGTGCTGCAATCCAACAAGTTAGTTCTGCATACATCACTCACAGGGACATGGAGACTTGGGGCCTAGATGATAAATGAATATGTAATTACGTGAGAATGCGCTAGATGTAATAGAGATTCAGAAATATAACCTATATTTGTTTAGAAAATTAAAGTAACAAAACATACTTGAAAAATAGCAGCTAACTGCTCTGATTCAGCTCATCTTCCTTTCTCTCCCCTGCACTTCCAATTCCAGAATGATTTTCAATATTCTCATGAACTGCTCAAGTTCTATATTGATGTTTTATACCTGTGAAAGGCAGTATTACAGCATGAATTTAATCTCTAAGCATATCATCCCAGATTATTTTCTCCTTTTGGAATATGTTTTCTTTTCATGTGTTTACAGTATTTTCCTCACCATCTTTGGTTTATATACAGTTGAGAAAAGTGAATTCCCAGGTAAACAAGCTGCAGAATCAAAAGAATCACATGCATTGAGCATGCCACTCCAATTATAACATGTATCTTTATAGCCTTATGCGCTTTTAATTACAAAGAATCATTCACAAAATCACAGTTTCTTATTATGTACAGAATCTTTGAAGTTAGGTTAAAGATAGACCATAAAGCAGATTTAGTACAATGAGTCCAACTGAGAATATGCTTTCGTCTCTTGGAAACAGGATAATAGGAAATGTTAGGGTGAAAGGAGGGCAAGAAGTTTGTGAATGATCCATTCCTCCCACCTGTTTGCAGTGAACAGCTGTACAATATTGCACAATATTTTTTCTTCCATACACCTGTGTAACTCTTCTGAAACTATATTTGTTATTATTACTGCTGCCTTCAGGTGTTTATTCCAAATATTGACTATAGTTCTGTGTCTGTGAAATGATTCTTCAGTTCAATTATTTCTTCCCTACCTTTTATTAGCATAAACTGATACTATGTGCACTTGTCATCTTATTTAGAGCTAGAAATAATTTCTGTCTTACTCTCAGATGACAGGCCCTGGTTGACCTCCATTTCCTTAATATTCTACTTGTATGTGCCAAATATAACTGCACGGAAAGTATTTTGGAAAGTGATGAGGGACAACATCTATTCATTTGGGCCAAGACTTTTAAAAACAGGCATTAAGACCGTACTTAAATAAGTGGCCTGAATTTCCAAAATATTGAACAACCAACAGTTCCAACTGAAATCAGTCAGTCCTTAGCACTTCTGAAAGTCAGCCACTTATTTAGGAACCTAAATACGGACTTAGGAACTTTGCTAGAGGATCTGATTTTTCAGGATCTTGCTTATAAATATTATCGAATGTGCAAAAGAGCATGAGTTTTTTTCATAGTTAGCTTTAAGATGTAATGCCCAGTCAGCTTGACAGCTTTAGAAAACACTGCTGGCATCTAAAATATCTCCCCCAATAAACTTAGTCACAAAACTACTTCCCGACAATAGATTATAGGAATGTGGCATCCTTACTTTCATCAGTCTAACTCTGAATTGTTCACAAACTGGCCAAAAAGACAATCAACTCTCTAATTCATATATTTCTGTGATAGTGCTTGCAAATATTTATTTAATTTTTCTAACTCCAAAGATCAAATTCCGATAAAGCTGAGTCTATATTTTTGCATGCTGCTGGTCTAGTAATAAGGTGAAATGAATGAAAATAATTAAATGTTTCCTGATTTTTGTTAAATTAATGACTTGGTCAGTGGAAGAACTATTTTCCCTCACTGCACTATTCACAAGATAAGCTGGAGGTCACCAGACCACAGAGCAAGGAGCCAAATTGATCACATTACAATTTGGCACAAAGGGAGAAGAACTTGAGAGGATGTACATAGAAGGAATGTGGTAGACACAGGAAAGGATCATGCATTATCGGTAGCTAAATTGAGAATAAAAGTAAAAAAAAAAGAGAACCAAACATCAGAGACACTCTTGTTATAATGTAAACAAGATAAAACAGATAGCACAACAAATGTTTAAAATGGTGCTTGCAAGCAAATTCCAGGTGTTTGAAGACGAAGATGATGGGAAAGTGTAAAGCAAATGGAAACGTGTAAAAGGAAATTTTCACCACAATCTGTGAAGAAGACACACAACAAATAGTTGTCTGAAGATACATGACAGAAAATAGAAAAAAAAAATTAAACAAACTAAATCAAACAACAGGAAGAAAACAGAAACAGTGACTCTAGGAGGAATATGCCACAAAGAACAAAGAGGTCAAAAAGAGTGCAAGCAAAGATACATGAAATTTTGTGGAGAAAATAGCAAGAGATGCACAGATCGTTACAGCACAAAATTTCCATTCCAAATAAAAGAATTACACACATTATCCTAGAGAGACTAAAGAAAATAGTAGATTTAAAGCTATGACAAGAACAGAAAGAATTAGGAAAGGAGAAATGCATAGATCAAATAATAACTTTATGTACATCATAGAATGATTAACAGAATGGCAGTTCTACATGAATTTCATAGATTTTCAAAAAAGCCTGCAGATAGCACAGACTTATGGAAATTGCTATCCCACTATGGAAGCCCCTCAAAATATGTGAATATCATTTAGCACTTCTACAAAAATATGAAATGCAAAGTAATAGATAACAGCAAATTGACTAAGATATTCAAGGTAACTACTGGCATCAGAGAAGGATGTCTTATGTCACCCATAATCCATGACTGGGTAATGAGAAACACCACAAAACAAAGTAGGGGTATACAATGGACTTTCATAGAGAAGCTAGAAGACCTCAACTTTTCAATATCCTTAGAAATATTCAAGCTAAAACAGATCCTCTCCAGACCTATGCACAGTTAGTATGGCTAAAAATTAACACCAAGAAAACTAAAACTATGAAAATCAACACATAAGAAGAAACACCAATAACACCTTCCGGGACTGACACACAAGAGGTTTGACATTTCACATCTCTTGGCAGCATTGTGAGCAAACAGATAGAACAGATGAAGACATTAAAGCCAGAATAGCAAAAAGACAGACATGCCTTTGCAATCCTAAAACTGATCTGGAGAAAGAGTAACCTTACCCTCTGAACTAAACTTATTATATGATGCTGAAAATGTGGAGACTTATCAAGACCTTGCTCTCTAAACTCCAAGTTTTTATAATTACTGGCCATAGATTAACCCTTAACATCAGATGTCCAGGAAAAAAAAAATCACAAAAGAAGAACCTGGGAGGACAATCAAACAGAAACTGATAAGTCGGGAAATTATGGAATGAAAATGGAAACAGCTGGGACACCATGGAGGGAAGACCTGAACAACATAATGAGAGAGGTGCTGGACTGGAATCCCCACGGCAAGAGGTGATGAGCTAAACCAAGGATAATTTGGAAATGCACAACACAAGCAGAACTGAAAGCCTCCCACTTGGGAAGAAGCTAAGGTGCAGCAAAGGACCACGACAGATGGAAAGCAGTAGTGAACACCCTACGTTCTGCACAGAACAAAGAGGCATAAGTCTAATCAGTCAGTCTAGTAACAGAATAAATTCCAAATACGTTTACTGTTCTGAATACTTTCTGCAGGCACTGAAGTTGCCACATGAAGCTCTCCCCTATAGGTTTTTTTCATTTGGTTCTCTAGAGTTAGAATCTTCACCTTCACATGGACAGGTATCCCTTTCCTGGGTGGCCTGCTCCTCATGAAGTTAATGGGAGTTTTTCTGTTCAAACCAGGGCCTCAGATAGGCAAAAGAATACCAGCATTCAACAGTGAATGGCTGTTTTGAACTTTTAACGTGTTTCTCAGCATTACCATCATTTTTGAGCTCAGTCCAATTTTTGGCACTGAAAAACAAACATAATTGAATCTCTGTCATTCTTTGCTGTTTGCACAACAGACACTAAAAGCCTTTTTCCAGCTACACACCTTCAGCCAATAATTGATTGAAGAGGCATCTCAATGGTTGAGGATGGAATACTGTACAGTGGGAAAACTGACGGACATACTTGCTCTAGAGCAGAGTTTGCCTACGAGGGTATGACTTAGGTGGGCAAGGACCAGTTATCTATGCTGGAAAAGACTGTAGCACACATAAATACATCCTGAAATAGAGATACCAAAGAGACCACTTAAGCTCTGAGTGTGGCCCAGACCTTATCCCACTATATTGGAGGTGTGCAGTCTAAGGTTACCAGGGTGTGCACTGTGCCCACACAGTCAAAGGGATAATTGTGGTGGCCTAGTGTACTCAAGTGTGCCCAGAAATTTGGTGGGAAGATGGTGGGGAGAATGGGGATGTGTTATTTCCTGATCATCTTCAGGCAGCAAAGCTTGGATAGACGACCTTCCTCCACGAGGACACCCAGTTCCCTCCTCCCACTCCAAGTGGGAAATCAGAAACGCCAACTGAATGGGGATGACCCATTCATTATCTTGTTCCTTTATTTGGGTTATTACTTGATACATTTTAAGTCGCCCCTGGGTCATGAGACTGGTTCATGGCCATGGAAAAAGATGCCTGAGATAGCAGTTCCCCCTGGAAACTACAAGGATCTTGGAAGTGAGATGCCAAGTGAGGTGCTAAGGAAAGAGATAATCTCACGGAGATCATGCCCTGGGCATGACTATGGGTGGAGAGGTATATAAGAGGGTGGCACTATTTTCATGAACCATCCCCCTGTTAACAGGTGATGGTCTTACTGGGAAAGGGTTAGGTGAGTCATTACCTCCATATGAATGAGTGTGATGAGAGTGGGTCTCTAAAGAGAAAGATTCTAGGCTGTGGCCTGAGTGTACCTGAGCTCAGGAGCAAGGCTCCCCCTGAAAAAGTGTGTACTAAAAACACTTGGTTATTGACAAAGTGAAGTCCCAGAACAGGTGTGGTTTAGGTTCTATACAGTAACTGTACTTTTTTTAGAGCAGATTGGGAGAAGCACCAGCTGACGTTGCTGTTCTAGTTATGTTAACATTAGTGGTGTTTATTGATCTTGGGTTAGATATTTTCTGACTGAGAATTTAGGTCTAGTAACTTGGAGTCTAATTATTAATTCTATTTGAATTCTATGTAACTTACTAAATCTGACTTTGAAAATTTAATTTTTAATGGTATATTTACCTGGACCTGGTCTTATAAACATTTAGTACCAGGCATGCTACCATAAATTAGTCACATTGGGCTTACTTTCATAAATAAAATTACTCATGTAACTACATGCTGCAGGACTAGACTTTTGTCTGCAATTTTTAAAAATTTTCTAAGTCGCAGATTTAATTTCCTTTCCAAAAACTTGGCTATTCTTTTGCAGAGCTCTTAGCATATAATAGTTCATGTAATGCCTAGACTTTGAACATGCACATTGGTTGCACTAATTAGGATCATTCATGAAAGAATTCTTTGTTTTACACACAGGTCTGGATAATACGCTTCTGAGCTGTATTTCCTCTTGTTGCCCTTGGGTTGGATGTGTGACATACTTTATGCAGCTGTAAAAGGTTTTTTATACCAGTTTTGTTATGAATTTATGATAAAGGCTGCAATGTGTTGCTGCTTTTGTATTTATGATTAGCTTAATAAGCTTATTGATTTCATTGGTGAGATGCTTGCCACCCTCTTTGGTTTTATTCAGAATATTTAACATCAGTCTAAAATATATCCCATGTGAAGGTATTGTTTTCATACTGTGGCCTACAGTACGCTACCACAGCTTGTTCAAGATGAAGGCTGAGATTAAATGCTTGGCAAAGGGCACATTTCAAACAATTGCTTCTGACCTTTGCCACACAACACTCATTCACAACTGCCACTCATCACTTCCTCCTACATCTTCCCTGGGGGACCTAAAAGAGCACTGACATGTTCCATGCAACACTGACTGTGAACTAGTGCCCTGAGTGTTAACATGGTGTGATCACTTGCTGTCACTCCAACCCCTGACACTCTCTCTTTCTTGACAAATTAGTAATAATAATTGCACACCACTGTTCTAGCCTCATCCAAGTCTTCTCACCAGAGTCTTTTTAATATAATTAGCAGTAAGTGAGACACTGAGCTAATAGGCATTAAAGAAAGAGTTGCAAAAATGACATTTAATTCAGTCTGTCATCAGGATATTTCCAATTTGAAATGGACCCAAGCCACAACGTTGGCATGTAGTGCTAAACTTTCACCAAGACTGGGTGTGTTCAGTATGGAGGCTTTAAAGGGTCAGCCCTTAGAAGCATCCCGCTTCAGTTCGTATTAGTCTCTGTCAGCTCAATGTGCCGCACTAGTCAATCACATTAAAGGGAGGGATGAATCAGGCTGAGTCATCAAATACCAATAGCTGTGACTGTGGCCATCTAAGGGCCCAATCCTGCAAACTCATCATGAGAAGTGTCTTGACTTACACACGTATTCCCACTGACATCAATAAACAAGGATTTGGAGCAGGGCTGAGTCCTAAGGGTGAATCCTTTTAGTATTCTCTACTCCCTATTATAAATGTGTAAGTAGCAGAAATACAGTAAAAGTATTGACTTATACCTGTCAAATATTGCTAAGTATTTCTATGTTATTAGACAATGTTTGCTGTCCCTTTAATTATACTTAATTGGAAATATCTTATTCTCTTCATAGTATCACAATTTTGGGGGCAGATGCACATCAAATATTACTGAGAAACCAAAGGTAGATAGTAAATGAAGGTAGATAGCAATTCTCCTGAACAAGAAACTTTATTGTCACCTACACACCTAAAAGTGAAACACAAGAGGATTTCTATACTAGATAGTATGGCCAAGTGAATGGAGCACTGGATTGGGACTCAGTAGACATGGTTCTATGCCCCTCTCTGCTACTAGCCCTGCTGGCTAACTTTAGGCACATGTCTATGCCTCAATTTTCCCATCTGTAAAATGGAGATAATTGTAGTGCATTCCTTTGTAAAACAAACACTTTGAGATCTATTGATGAGAGATGCTATAAATATATTATTATAGAGGTGCATGCTAGATAGAAGGGATCAGAGAAAGCAAAAGCAGTTTTGAAATTACTCCACTGTACATTTCCAGTCTCCTGAGCTGGCTGCACATAAAGGTAATACACTTCCATGTGCAATATTATAAATCATAGGCATAATGTATTCTATGCATCCATCCTCCCATCCCCTCAAAGTTAGTGAGAATTTTAAAGCCTGTTGGGTTTGAAAAACTAAAGAACACTCAGAGGCATGAACAAGTCTAATATTAGGGTTAGAAGTCAATTGGACTCCTCATGTGCTTAAGTACCTTGCTGAATTGGGGCCAAATGAACATAGTAGATGGTAGCAAGAGGGTTGAGGATGTTATTTGCTTATTTATTTTAGTTATAGGGTGAAATCCTGGCCCCACTGAAATCCAAGAGAGTTCTGCTATTGATTTCAGTGGGACCAGCACTTCACCCACAGAGTTAAAATGTGAGCTAGACATTTGTAAGCTAATACACCAGTTAAAAGTGTAACCACATACATCAAAATAAGTATAGACAGTGCTATAATACCATCAAACGAATTGGTACATCTCTAGCAGATTATGATAGCTCCATTTATCATTTTACATCTGTTTCTGCTTCAGTAGAGCTCAGTATGTCTTACAGTAAAGTCTGATCAGTTTAATTTTGGGGTATATTGTTTTCAGCTCTACTAATTGCCAAACTGACTCCAGCAAATTGAAGCAGCAGCATTTTTCGCTTTGTTTCACTCATTCCTTTCATTTACTTAGTTATACTTATTTTATAGCTTTGTCCCAATCTGTATCTGTAGCAAGTTTACAACATACAGCACTTGTCTGAACTGTTTAAAGCCAGACTGTTCTCTCATAATCCTTTCCGCGTTATGCATGTTGTGTTTTATTTCACTGTTTGGAAAACCTTTTATGAAATCAGCAGCTAGTAGGAAGGAAATCATTTGCATACTTGGCTCCATACACCTGGAATTCCTTAATTTTAGGGATTAGCAAAATGAGTCTAATAAAAAGCATAGGGCCTAGTTAATTAGCTCTGTAAACTTCCTTCATTAGCTGTTACATGCTCCCTACACAAGTGCACATTTCATGAAATTTACATTGTGCAGGTCAGTTATTACTATTTTATGAACTGATTTCTAATTTTATGTGACACAGTTTGTGTTTTTAGTGTTCCTAAAAGTTAAATAACTTTTTTTTTTAAGTTGTGAGTTACATATGCCCTTATGCGGCCTCATGCATGACACTTTCCTTACATTAAGTCTATAATATCCTAGGTTTACTGAGGGTGACAATACGATATGCTGCAATTAATATAAACAAACACATTTTATTTGAGCTGATGTGGAAAATTATTGCATTAAAGTGTAGAAAGTGGGTTAGCATTAGGGAATTTCTCAACAAATAATTTTCCTCACTCAAAAATGCCAATTTGTCAAAACCAAAACTGTTTACAAAACAATGTCAGATTTGACAAAACAAACAATTTTTAAAAAAACTGTTAAAATATTTCAGGATTGCCAGAATGTCCCATTTTGACATTGTTGAATTGGAAGTCATGAGGTTTATCCGTTGAAATGACTTTTCATTTAGAAACTTTAGCAAAATTTACACAACACAAGGTAAAAATATAGAAATCAAAACATTCCAAAATTATCCAAATGAAATGGTTTCAGTTGATGCAAGCAAAAAAAATAGTCAAATTTTTTGTTCATGAAAATTTGAGATTCTGACTTTTCATCCTGTTTTGTGACAGGGATTTTTTTTTAAATGTTGAAAATTATTGTGGGACTAGAAAACCGTTTCCCATCCAGCTGTACTTATAGGGCTCTTTCCAGTCCTCTCCATTATAGATCACCCTTTAAACCCAATGGACCAAAGTTTCCTAAGTATTCTATGAAATCCACTAATCATAATCACTTTGCCTATTCATCCTACACGTAGGAGTGTAGTTAACATATTCATTGTAGTTCAGAAGTTGTAAGTAAGAAAATACTGGTATGAGCAGATCTGCTTTATACTTTCAAAGCTTGAGCCAAACTCCAGTGCAGCCAGTGGGAGTTTTTTTCCTTTAGAGGCAATAGGCTGTGGATCAGGCCTTTAATAAGAAATATCCTTGAATTTCTAATCTCGTCTTTGAGTAAAAAGTTGAGTTTTAACTGTATCCACTGTATGTTTATTATGCTCATGCAAAACCCCCCTCAAACACACAAAAAACCAGAACAAACTTCTGTCCTGTTACTGTTCCCTCCTTTTCTCGCTACATACTACATGTCTTTCTAGTTTAAAAAAGTGTCCTGCCCCACTTCTTATCTTTCCCCTCCTGGGAAGCAGGATTCCTTAAGCTGGGGAACTTGATTCCTGCCTTTGGGATCAGCCTGCCCCTAGCTCCTTTGTGCAGCAGCTAATTTGAATTTTTAATTACAGGATCCTGCCTCAGCCCATTCACTTATATTTGGCCATTGAACACACTGAGAGAGAGAGAGATGTATTTACAGAGGGTAAGGTAAGTCAATTTTATACTCTAGTATTAACTTTACTGAGTTACCTTGATTTAGAGTTATCTTGGCAAGTAGCTAGCAAGTCAGCCAGATTTCTATCTTCATGTACCTCCAGATCAGTGCAAAACAGCCTTATCAGACCAGAGAATATGGTCCCAGGTATTTGCATTAGACTGGTGACACAAGACAAGATGTAGAGTTAACATATTGTTGTAGACAGCATTGCCACGAGACCATACACTTGCTTGTGGGAGCAGACACAAATGAGACAGGGGGTTCAAAATTCTGGAAAGGTACAGGAGCCACACATAAGATCGTAGAGCTGACGTTCAAGGCCAGCATCTAAGTGGACACAGTCCCAGAGCTGTCAGGGAGAAAATGTCCACTAGCAATTTTTCAGGTGAGCAATGAGAAGATTTAATAAGTGAAGTTAGCTACAGTCTCACGGTTAGGGTGTATGGTATGGTCTTTATGGCTTCTAGGAACAATGCAAAAAGAGTCAGTGTGATTAGAATGTGTTCAAAAGGTCACAGGGGTGGTCCAGTAAAGAGATCACAGCCACACTTACCACTTATTACCTCTTTTTTTCTTTCCTTCTGGTGGCTGTTTACTTCTCAGAGGACTGCCTAAGTTAAGTGTAGCTTGGGTGGAATGGTGTTGGAACACTGGAAGGAGCTGGAGTTTGCATGCTTACCATCGCCTGCTCTGTCCCATGCTTTGCCTGGTCCTCCTGCCCCTAGAAAAGAATATTGTAAATGACCAGCATGAGTATTTGTTCTGTACCTGCTCAGGAAGCCTAAAATGACCACATCATGTATCCAACCAACCAACAGTTAAAACTGAAATCACTAACATTTGAAGATAATTGTGTGCAATTAGCAGTTATTTAAAATACCAAAAAATGAATAATTTTTTAATAAATGTTTCTAGAAATGGAAATCTGCTCGTGGGTGTTTTGATAGCAAAACTGAAGACTACATTCCTCAGATAAATTATTTGTTGTGAATTTTTCATTCTGCTCTAACAATAATACTTCTCTAACTCACAAGGGTCTTGTGATGATTAATTAATAGTGCTGTGAAGATAGAAGGTAAGTGCTACGTATTATTACTATACCCAGAAGTAGCCAATTTTTCATGTATACCATAAAACTATTAAAACAAATGATTTTCAGCGCATGCTGTGTATTACATGTGGACAATCTTCATGGAGTTCAAGTTTGTGCCAACTTGTCAGACCAGTTTTGGAGAACAACCTCAGAGGCTGGACTGTTGGTATTTGGTGCTTTGTATACTGTATGTATAACAGTTTTATTAAAATTATGGTAGTTTAGGTACAAGAGATCATGATTTGATCACACATATAATGTGCAAGTAGAATAAAGTCCAGGCCAGTAATACATATACTTGGGGATTTAAAAGAGACAATTTCACAAAGCTGAAAACAAGTATATGCCAAATCAGTTGGGAGGAAGAATTTAATCAGAAAAATGTGAATGATAATTGGGAATTGTTTAAGAACACTTTCCTCGATGCCCCTAAATCCACAATCCCACAATTGAGGAACACCATATTGGTTAAAAACTGATCTGCTTCAGAGGAGAAGAGAAGTCAGCCTTAATTTAAAAAAAATTAACAAATGGAAGAAAGGCAAAGTTGATAGATTTGAATATAAATCAGAAACTAGGAATTGTAGAAAATTGATAAAGGAAGAAAAGAGACATAAGCAGGAATCTGTAACCAGTAGAGTTAATGATAATGAGAAGGCATTTTAAAATCTGTTAAGAACAAAAATAATCCTACTAATGATATTGGCCCTTTACCAGATGAAAATGACAGAATTATCAAAAAGGCAGATGTGTTCAATAAATATTTCTGTATCTGGGGGGAAAACAGGTGCTGTAGGGTTTTATGTGATGATGATAATACTCAGTACCACTAGTATCTTGGGAGGATGTTACACAGCAGCTACTAAAGTCAAACATTTTTAAATCAGAAGGTCCAGATAACTTCCATCCAAAATCATTAATCATTTCAATAAGTCTTAGAACACTGGGGAAATTCCAGAAGACTGGAAGAAAGTTAATGTTGTGCCAATATTTAAAAAGGGTAAATGAGATGGCTTGGGTAAATAGGCCTGTCAGTCTAACATAGATCCCAGGCAAGAGAATGGAGTGGTTGATATAGGATTCGATTAATAAAGAATTAAAGGAGGGTGATATAAGTAAAGCTAATCAACAAGAGTCTATGGACAATAGATCCTATACAATTAACTTGATATTTTTATGAGATTGCAAGTTTGATTGATAAAAGTAATAGTTTTGATGTAATAAGCTGAGACTTGTGTAAGGCTTTTGACTTGGTTCCACACGATATTTTGATTAAAAAAAATAGAATGATAATAAATTAACATGACATCATTAAATGAATTAAAAGCAGGTTAACTGATAGTTCTCAAAATGTAATCCAATGGAATAAATGGAAAATCATCATTGAGCAGGTGTGTTTCTAGTAGAGTTCTGCAGGGATTGGTTCTTGGCCCTATGTTATTTAAATATTTTTATCAATGACCTGGAAAAAACATAAAATCATCACTGTTAAAGTTTGCAGATGACACAGACATTGGGGGAGTGGTAAATAATTAAGAGGACAGGTCACTGATAGAGAGTGATCTGGATTGCTTGGTAACTTAGGTACAAGCAATATACTTTGTAGTACAGCTAAATGTAAACATATACATCTAGGAACAAAGAATATATTCAATACATATAGGATGGTGGATGCTATCTGAAAAAGATGTGGATGTGGTGGTGGATAATCAATTGGAAATGAGGTCCCACTGCAACACTGTGGCCAAAAGGTCTAATTGATCGGTGGATGCATAAACGGGGGGGACCTCAAGAAGGAGGAGAAAGGTTATTTTACCTCTCTATTTGGCACTAGTGTGACCACTGCTGGAATACTGTGTTCAGTTCTGGTGTCCACAATTCAAGAAGGGCGGGGATAAACTGGAGAGGGTCTAAAGAAGAGCCACAAGAATCATTAAAGGTTTAGAAAACCTGCTTTATCATGATAGATAAAAGCTCTAATTATTCAACTTAACAAACAGAAGGTTAAAGAGTGACTTGATTTCAGCCTATAAGTACCTACACTGGGAAAAAATATTTAATAATAGGTTCTTTAATCTAGCAGAGAAAGGTAGTTGAAGCTAGACAAGTTCAGACTGAAAACAGTGAAGGTAATTAATCACTGGATTCTTGGTACTGGAAATATTTAAATCAAGATCAGATGTTTTCTGAAAGATCTGCTCTAGAAATTATTTTGGGGAAGTTCTATGGCCTGTGTTATCCAGGACATTAGAATCTCTCAATTTATTAATCTATATTATACACATTTAAGATTAAATGGACAAATGACAATTCTTTTTCCCCACTAATTTTAACATTTCAGAGACCAATCCTACGAACATTAGGTTAAAGGTTATCCTGAGATGAAGGCCATACCTGTATAGCAGGCCAGTGCAAGGCCCATGCACCACTTAGTATTCAAAATTCAAAACAGAGTTTAAGCAATGGGCTGCGTATGCTACAAAGCACAATATTCATTAGCTTCTGTAATATCTGATTCCATGATAGTGACTGAAGAGTGGATATCTTTAGAATTAAAATATGTGAATCTCTGATTGTTTGGGGTCTAATTTAGCAATTAGTGTTTTACTTATATTTATTTCACTTTATTTATTTTTTCTTTTGCTACTTCACTCACTTGTTACTTCACACATTATGTTCTTCAGTTATTAAATGAGTATATCATTTATTTCAGGCTTATTAGTTATCCAGCCATGCAGTGTTTTATTTCATTTGAGAACATTAAATATATATTGAAAACAAATTAACAGCATGATTTAACACTAATTAATTCCACAGAAAATTATGATGTAGATGATACATGTTGCTGTCATCTTCTAAAAGGAAGCCAGAAGAAAGGTTCTCACAATAAAAGAATTCACAGCTTAGCCTACTAAAATTCTTTTCCAGACAGTCTTTTCTTTTTCTTTAATTCACATTTCATTCAACACTTCAGGAAAATAACAATATTCCTTCCAAAGTCCTTCCTCATTTGAGAGCACTTCCTTCCCTTCAGGGTAAGTTCCACTGAAGAATATTCAGCTCATGTTTTAAAACCTGAAGGAGATACCCCTTTTCCAGGGTATTGAAGAGAAAAGAACTGCAGCTTTTGCGAGCCTGTAGCTAGCTCCACGTGGAGATCATCTACATGGTATTTCTTACCACTGTGGATCTGCTAGGCTTGAATTTGGTTAATGCAAATGCATATTCCGTTTTCATAATGATAAAAATCAGACTAAAGCTACCAATCAATAATAAAAGTAAGAAAAAGTGATGCTGATGCAACTCTTGAATGTAAAAATGTTACTGAATTTTCAGAAAGCATCAAAATACTAGATCTATTTCTGCATACAAGATTTCTTTGGTATTTGAAATAAGTAGAGGATACACTACAGCAAAGAAATAGCTCCTAAAAATCCCTGGCAGCTGAAGACATACTATTTAGTGGCTAACTGATGCAATGAAATCTCTCTCAGCTAATACCTAACTTTTTTTTAATGTAACCAAATTAATGGATTTATTTTTAAAGCTACTCTGTGAGATGAATAAACTGCTTTATGCTGCCACAAAGTAGACTGCACAGAGATTTTACATCTAGTCTGTATAATCTAAAGAATATAATTATTTTTTAAATGATGAGAATGACCATGTATCAACAGTGCTACTGTTGAAATAAACACTCTGAACTTTACATCGTGAACACTTGTTTTTAATGCTTGTGGCCAATATTAACAGGCACTAGAACAAAAAATATGTTTATTATACAGAAAAAATCATACATCATCTTCTGTCCTTCATGTACTCTCACTCACTTCCCTAGACATCTTTCTATGTATCCAACTCCTGCTATCAGACAGTAGGGGACATCACTCACCAAGCTGGTGCCTCCTTCTGGCCATCTTGGGAATTAGCTCCACAGGTCAGTACATTGTCTCCCAGTGGTGCCTCATCCACCATCATGTCTGCTATCTGACTCATGTCACAGAGACTGTGGCAACCTCTTCATGACACGGCCCTCCGGCTGTGTTACCATCTGTGCTACCCCATCCCGGGATTTAGTACGGCAGTTCAACTGTCCAGCCACTTCCCCAGTGACAAGTGTCGGAGGGGAGCTGGACGCACCCACTACATCTGGTCCTGACCCAGGGACTCTCTGAACCACAGTCACCGCATGCCTTTGCTTTGGCTACCGTTGCATTTCTATGGGCCACTTCCCCACAGCCACAGCACCCTGCTGAGTCCCAGCAACCTGTCTGGAGCTCCTCCTCTATTCCCCGGGTCCTTGCCTGTACTGCTCTGTCCAAGGTGCTCCAGAGTTGCAGCCATTAGGGAGACAGTCTTCTCTCCTCGAGCTCCTGGCAGCCACTGACGCAGCTCTTCCCTGCAGCTCTTCTTATATGGGCCAGCTGGGCCTGAATTGGCTACTCCTCACAGCTGCTCTCCTATTGGCTGCTTCCTGTGCACCCTTCCTAGGGCTCTATTAACTCCTTACATGCCACTGTGGGGCGGACACCCCATCACATGCATATTCTTCAGCATTGCAAGATACCCATTTGCAAGTCACCCATATCTCTCCACTTTCACTGAATATTTTAAATGTTGCATTTCAAAAGCATTTCTGGCAGAATCCCTTGGCATGGTCAAAGGGCCATTGCCTTCTAACACCAATGTACTTTTCATACCCTCTAGCTATACTGGGAAAATGCAACAACAATATAAAACTATAATAATGTAAAATTACTACTTTTTTCCTCACATTTCTTTCTCTCTCTGTGTTATAGCTCTTGTTGAAAACATATCTCCCTATACACTGCCTTAAACTTCCTTAGGGAACAAAGGTCGGTTGTTAAAATATCATGAAAAGAGAAGAAACTAGGCATAAAGTTAATGGTCATCGCCATATTAACAAAAGCAGAGATAGAGTATAGCATGTTGCTGCTAGTAATCCTCCTTGCACTACTGATGTTCTGCCTAGAGTCAATATATTGTTGTCCAACTAAAAAAAGTGCTTTCTAAAGAAGAACATATTGCCAATGCTGGTTGCCAACCTTAGAAATAATGATAATACCAAATAGCACAAAGTGTCCATTATCAGTTCCATCTCTGGTGAACAGCCCATTAAAAACAGATGTGCATATAAAAGAACTGGAGAATTTTGTAGCAAAAATTCAGTGTATCGAGAAAGTACTTTATGAGCCAACCACTGCCATTTAATTTCAATGAAAGAAGAGTGAAAAAAAGTTGATAGGGACCCCAACTTATGAATGGTAAGCGAAAGTTGTGCGCTTGGCTTAAGCACTGAAAACTGTTGTTAAGGAAGATTACTGAAGACAGGGAGGATTAGTCAAGATTTAAGAGATCTTCCTGGAAAATCTGGCTGTTGCTCATGAGCTGGCAAACAGACTCAAACATTTGATTTACAGAATTCTTGTTTATATACTGCTGCACTCAACTGCAATTTGCCCTATAGTACATGCCAGGGGCTTTACTTGGGACAGGAATTATTGGACAGAGGAAACTAAAATTATTAGTATAATTAGGAAACATTTTCCCACAGTTATTGCAGTATTATGGTCTCCATGCCCATCAAAAGTCAGACAAAGCTATATTGGAAAAGGTAGACAACTGGAGGATGCTTCATAATCCATTGGACAAGCTTCACATTCATGTCCTCATGGATCTATAAGCAACATCATTCTGCATCATACAAGATTCCACTTTGTAGGAGAGTGTAAAGCAGCGGTTAGTGGAAGTGCACTCAGACTGCCTCAGGTGAGTGAGCTCATTCATCATCAGAGAACTCCCTTATCAAACACCTTTACTCTCTTTTCTCTTCCACATTTTATTTAATATTGAGATGAAGCCACTCTGGGAGATGGGGAGACATCATGGACTTAATACACCCAGATCAGAATCTCCTTTACATCTAATGCAATCACAACCTCTTCCAGCAATCCCAGGGTACGTCTAGACTACCCGCCGTATCGGCGGGTAGCGATCGATCCCCGAACGCGCTCCCGTCTACTCCGGAGCTCCATCAGCATGAATGGCGGTAGCGGAGTCAACAGGGGGAGCTGTGGACATTGATTCTGCGCCGTGAGGATGAGAGGTAAATCGATATAACATACTTCGACTTCAGCTACGCTATTCACATAGCTGAAGTTGCATATCTTAGATCGACCTCCCCCCCTTGTGTAGACCCCAGTGCCTGGCTAAGGGCAGCTCCTGGAAGGAGAGTAATGGCTAAAACTGAACCAAATCAAGGAGCACATGTAGCTTGTGGGGAAGAATGAAATCTTTTGAAGAAATTGGTACCACCATAATACCACCCACTATTGAGAGAATTCTCCTCAGATCATCAAGTTAGTTCAAGGCCTTAAGTCCTTCTGGACTTCTCACTATTTATTGTTGCCCAGATTGTCACAGATGTTATAAATAATTAATCAGGTCAATAATTGGGACACACATTCTCAAGACGTTTTTCTCAAAAATGTTGTTACTTTATTCTGATTTAGTTTATCAGCTCAAACAGTCCTTTTCCATCTCTGGCTGGTCACTCTGTTCTGACAGTTATGGACTCGGTCTCCCTTATCCACTTACTGCAGCTGATTGTATCTAGAAATGAAAATGGCAACCTTGAAAAGAGCTTCAACTGGTCTCTTGTGACTTACCTTCTTAATAAAACACCTCGCCCACAGTGCTTCACCCCAGTGCAGCATTCACTTCAATGGCTCTCCACAGACAAACTCAAAGTCTTGATCTTAGTGTTCAAAGCCCATAGAATTTACCCAAGCTATTTGGAAGATTGTCCTTCTCTCTTTCAGAACTGTGAACCACATGGCTGAGTTGAATGAAAGCAGGTGACAGAGCTCTTGAAGTGGCAGTTGCAAGACTTTACAATTCGTGTCTGCAAGACAAGCATAGTTACCACATAGCTCACTGTGTTCAGAACTGAATGTAAAACTCCCCCTTTGATTTAGCTCTCCAACAAAAACAAGAAATAAAAGAGAATTTAAGAGGAAAAATGAAGAAGTGAATAATAATAAAACCCAGCTGTTTGGGGGGAAATGGAGGAATCTAGACCAGAGCTATTTCTGCTAATTATAACTTGGTTTATAAGTGTGTTGAGTGTTTAAATACCTTGATGACGTGTGATACAATTGCACAATTAGACACTGACCCAATTTTTCATCTCACATCAGCCTTCTCTATTCTACACGGCTCTAAACCAATCACCACCAAGAAAATGCTGCTTTATCCATATTTCAAAGAGCTAAGAGATACTAATCATTGACCTGAGACTAGTCACACATCACTAGAGGTCAAGTTAGTGTCCCCTTCCACATCCTTTGATTTCTGCCCATCTGCAGTATGCAGGCCCAGTAAACCTCGTTAAACAGCATATGCACGACTCTCTGAAACTTTCCAGAGAAGAAGGCAAAAGAAACAGTAATGGCTGCAGTTATATAAAGCTGTAACAGTACCAATAAATAAATAAATAAATAAATAAAAAGAATACCGATTTGAGTGCAACTGAGTCTATGGGCAGCTTGAGCCTTTCAAGTGCTGAAAAACATAATGAGGCAATCAAGAAACACTCCCTAAGTGACTATATTTAGGGCCTGATCATATCCTTAATGCCCATGCCCAGAAGGGACCCTACATACATAGGCCTACTCCTCCTCAGAGGTTGTATGTGTTTGGGAGAAAGGGTCCAGCTACCTCCTTGGGAATTTGGCTCTCTTTAGTTCTCTGTCACTTAGAGTACGTTAGAGTAAACTCCTTACAGTGGAGTTCCTGAGACAACTTCAGGCTGGGGAGTCCCAGGACCAATGCTGCCGTGGCGCTGGGAAGAGCCTTGGAGCCAGGGTGGAAGCACAGCGCCTCCACTGGCCCTTGGGCAGATTCCTGTGATCTGAACAGACTGTGGGAGATGGCAAGGGTTTAGGAGATGGACTCTGCTTATTTCCCTGCGAGACTAAACCCTGCTTTCCCTTCCTCCCCTTCTTGCAAAAGAGATTGTGGAGGAATTGTTGTTTCTGAAGGCCCACCACTGTATGTACTTTCTGAGAGGGGGCATTTTCTCCCTTAGTGTATAAAAGTCTTGTCAGTGGCAAGTAATGGAACACAAAGCTAGCAGTCTTGTGAGGAGAGATGTGTTTGAATAAAAATGGGATAAAATTGACATAGCTCCAGTCATCTTCAGTAGAACTACTCAGATTTCCAGCAGCAGAGGACCTAGCCCAGCCTTTCTTGTGTTGTTTTGTCTATTTTGCTTCTAGCTGTAACCAGAAAGTGAGTTAGATTAAAACAAATCAACATATTCAGAGATTTTAAAGCCAGAAGGAACTATTTTGATCAGTTATTCTGGCTTCTGGAATAACATAACTTCATATACTAGTTCCTTCATCAAGCCCATAAGTTCTAGCTGAGCTAGAACATATCTTTTAAAAGAGTCCAATCTTGATTTAAAGACGTCATACAATGAATAAACCACCACTTCCGTAAGCAAACTATTCCAGTGGTTAATTACAATCTCTGTTTAAAACATATGCCTTATTTCTACTCTGAATTTGCCTCATTTCAGCTTCAAGCTGTTGGATCTCATTATCCCTTTGTCTTTTTATAAAAGGAACCATCTACAATCAGAAAGCTTCTCCCCAAGTAGGTAATTATAGGCCATGTCAAGTCACCTGTTAACCTTCTCTTTGATAAACTAAATAGATTGAGCTTCTTAAAACTCTCATTGTAAGGCAGGTTGTCCAGGCCTTGAATCATTAGTGTCTCTCTTTGCTGAAACGTCTCCAATTTTTCAACATTCTTTTTGAAGAATTTTGAAGTATTTTTTGCAATTCTGCTCATGTTCAGCTGCTGCGGTCATTGCTGCATGGCCTTTAGCTCAGATAGAATTGTAGCTACTCACTACTTAGATGGATTTATCAAAACTTTTTAAAATCCTCCTCTGAATGAATTCAAATAGCTCCTCATTTCACAGTACATTGATTTTAAAATTCAGGGTTCAGCTGACACTGCATCACAGTACTTAAAAGATTTAAATTTCTAGCTATCAGCCTACTAGTGTTCTTTGATGGGTTTCCCAGAACCAATAGACTGATTCCAAAGTTAAACTATCTGCTCACAACTTTCTACTTAGAAGCTGCTGTTCTATGGAACAGTCTTTCTTTAGAATTCCAGCTGGACAAACTTTGCTCACAAGTTTCGCTCCTATTGAAAACCACAAGTTATTGAATTTGTTTCTTTTCAGATTTAGCAATAGTTGGAAACATGATTTTGAATTTCTTTGTTGCATTATGATAATATATGAAGATGATGTATAGGTAAAATAGAACTCAATGAATGTTTAACAGTTCTCCAAAACATACTGTATTTGTGTAAGAGAAGTTTCATTTATGGAGTCTCAGCTAAAGTCAAGAATTGTATTCCAAAGCAGCCCATCTGGCAACAGATGCATCTGTCCCTATTCATTGAAAAGAACTGGAATGATAATATTTGAACTATAATTACTTGTGGACAGTAAATAATTATCTTTTCTATTAAGTTAATTCAATTAATTGATTTATTACAATCACTTATAAAGGCATGTCAGCACAGCATAAGTCACCTTAACACCATTTAAATAGCTTAGATTAAAGGCAAAAATCTAATGCTCGTGACCCAACTCAGCATTGTATCTTAAAGGGTCAGAGATGAAGAAAAACCTACCTAGATTAAAAAATAAGGAACATAGATAGATGCTCTATGTCAATATTACACAAATGCTAGATTTTTTAATAGTATCTTTCAGAGTTAGCTTTTGGGATATTTGATCTGACATCCTCCAGTGTTAGTGAAGACACATCTGTAGCACCAAACACACACTACAGGTAAACTTTGTCACACTGTTAATGCTATACCATTAATCCTGATGTTTGGGTCAACAATCAACCTTCTGTTTGTTTGATGATGGTTGTCTTTGAAGGCTGCGCTCAGTCACTGAAAATGCTAATTATCCAGCCATCATTTACAGAGGAAGTTGCAAAATAAGATGTTATTATCTACTGCTCTTCCCCTGCATGGTCTGCAAAAGGATACAAACATCCACAAAGAATAGTTCTCTATTAAAAACTTCATATATCTTTGTGTATGCAAACAAGCACAATAGATTAAAGAGTTTGCTTGAACAAAATGTAGTCTTCATTCTCAGGGATAGGCCATATTTTGCTTCGCCTAATGTTCCTATGGAAAAAAGTCCAAATAAGGAGGTAATAACACACTCCTCACCTCTTCTTGACATCACTGTAATTCCAAAAAAAATATCTTTCTCCAGCTATGGCACTGTGTGACACTGTAATCCTGGGACTCTATGCTATGCCAATGTTAAGAATTATATTTTAAGACCAGAAGGGATCATTAATTTAATCAGGTCTCCTCCAGAAGAAAGGCCATAAAGTCTAGTTGAAATAGATAGTATCTTTTAGAAAGACATCCAATCCTATCCTAATTTAAAGGCTTCATATGATGGACAATCTACCACGTTGTTCCAATGCTTAATTAGGGCTACTGTTAAAAAATTGCACCTTATGTCCAATTTGAATTTGTCTACCTTCAACTTCCAGACACTAGATTTTGTTACACCTTCATCTATGAGTTAAGTGTCCTCTAGTAACAGATCTCTTATCCCCAGGTCATTACTTGTAAAATGTGATCAAACCAGCTGTTAATCATGTTTTTGAGAAGCTGAGTATATTGAGCTTCTCAAATTTCACTTCAAGACAGGTTTTTCCAGACCTCAAATCATTTTTAGGGTTCTTTTCTGATTCTTCACCAATTTTTCAACATCCTTTTTAAAAAGTGCAGGCACCAGGATTGGATGTGGTATGGCAGTAATAGTCTCACCAAAGCTGCGTACAGAGCTAAAACCGCTGCCCATGTCAACTTTCGCACTGCTGGTTCCATTCAGTGCTGGAATGTAGACAATAAGCATCAATGATAACAGTTATTATATAGTACATTTTGAATTGTTATCAGTAAAACAGTAAAATACAATTTAAGCTGGAAAGCAGATTGATATGACCATAGGGGAAACTCTCAGCTGACACAAAGCCATATGCCCACCTCCAGTGAAAGGGATGTGTCAGGTATATGGCAGGGCATGTCAGGCATCCTACCCTATGTCAAGGCTGACAGAATAAGGGACCTAATGGCCAACCAGCTTTCTGTTGCACTAAGCAGAAACTCAGTACAGAGTAGAAATGGGTTTTCATGTTTAATATGGCATCCTTCATCCAAAGTATCACTGTGTGCTTTATAGTGAGATTTGTCATAAAAAATTGCATGGAGCTGGGCTCACCAGCTGTCATACAGACAGAAAGGAAAAGTAGCTTATGGAAGTGGAGTCTCAAAGAAGAGAAAACCTGAATGTCAGAGTGATAGATGATGAATAAGGTAGGGGGGAGATGGGTAATGGGGCAGAAGGATTCATATCAATCCTACGCTCAGGAAAACAGGAAGGTTTTAATGGGAGATTTGAGCAAGGGAACAGACTCAAGAACTCTTAGAGACTGCATTCCAGATAGCACAGTCCAAGTTAAAGACCCACAAGCCCAAGAAGTGCAGAGATAGGTAATCAGAAAAATACTATATATTGTTTTGTGGGGTTTTTTTTCCCTGCCTGTGACATAGGAAATGGGGAATTGTAATCTTGGCTGTATTGTTTTACCTAGGCATTCATATGACACCACTTAAATAAAATATTACTGATTAATTATTAATACATTTTGTTCTTCAGGCTATTCATTTTTTAAAAAATCTTTTCATTCTTGTTATTTTTCCTCCACACGACAGATTTATCTTAGATGGAGTTTTTCTGGTATTGGTCCTTGACTGGCCAGCTTGTAATGCTGAAGGATAGCTCGAACTGCCATCACTTTCATATCCAGTAGAGCATGGGATCCATTTACTTGTATATTTAAAATTCCCAATTTGTGTTGCAGTATGCAATGTCCATGACACTGAGAAATCCTTATCCTCTTCTATTTGACTCATGGGAAATGCCAAAGCAAATCCAGTCATGGCAAACGGTTAGGAATCACACCATAAACTTCTGTTAATGTTCCAGGAAAGAAGATTGAGCAATTCCTGGATATTATTAAGAAGCACAGAGTGCAAATAAAATGATGCTAAAACTATCTGAAGGACATATATCTGCTTCCTGGAAGCAAGGGTCTAGATGAGATATAAAGGCATATGCAACCGGAAATTACAAATGAAACATGCAGGATTTAAATATCATGCTAAACCAAGGACCAAAGTTAAGGACTATTTCATTTGACACTCAATTCTATTTTAATTTAAGTGATTAAGGACTTGCTCTGCCCTAGAGAAGTAAATAGTAAAACTCCTTAAGCTCAATGGTGCAGGATTAGGCCCCATGATTAGTTCCTGCTTCAGTGCAGGAGGATGGACTATTAGATGACCACTTGAGGTCCTTTCCAGTCCTATGTTTCTATGATACTATTACAAGAATTTTAGCATAACAAACTGCCTGAATGTTCTCAGACACCTATTTGTATTACCCAGTAGATCCTCTTTGTTCCTAATTAGCAGAATATGAAACTAAATATATTCAGGAGTCACATTCTGAAAGTGAGGAAGTGCCTAATCATTTAAGCAGGATTTCTTTACAGATTCCTTAATTTCACCTCTCTGAATTTTACACTGAATTTTGTCAGTTTATAAATTTGCACTACAGCTTGGCACTAAAAAAAACGGGAAATAATAATAATAAAAAAAATCGAACCCTAAAGGCATTTTACCACATAGACACTGAAAAATAAAGACCATTAACAAAAAAATATAATTAAATTAAAATGCCAGCTTGCCAAAGAAGCTCAGTAAATAGGAAATATATCAAACTGTGATAATACAAATGGGCTATTTCTCAAGGTGTGAGAAAGTCAATGGAATAAACTCAGATAATTTGTTCACTTTTTTTGCTGAAGGTAGAGTAATGACTTAAAAGTAAAATGCCACAATAACAAACACAACAATATATTATCAACACAGTTGTTATTCATATTAACATCACTGTTTTTAAATGCCATGCAACCTTAAGAACGTACAAACATTTAATTTTAAAAATTGCTTCATGTGGGTGATACAGCCTGGTCTGAAGCCTGGCCTTATTTTAAATGTTATTATTTACTGCATACATTTTCCCCAAAACCATTTAGAGTGACTGATTTTAAATGTGTGCATTGTTGGTTAAATTTCACACACACTGTTCATGCTAGTGGGTTTTTTCTTTAATTTCTAAAAACAATCTTATAATAAGACTACAGTCTTCGTAGAATATTCAAAATGACTTTTGGCATGTAAGTTCATTTTGTTAATTCCTCTTTTAGTGTGCAAATAACGTTTCAAAACCTGATTCTAGGTGTTTATGTGTCAGGACAATACGAAAAATTATCCAACTGCCAGGTCACAGTGTCAACACTCCAAAGGAAAGTACAGAATATAGATACTTATTACTTTGCTGCCCCCTAGTGTTAAAAAATGATAGTTCATTTATTTAAAAAAAAATTTATGAAGTATGTAATAGATCATATGGTAACAGTTACTGTGATGTCAAACATCACTTTGAATGGATGTATCTGTAGATGTTATAAATTACCATGAAATTGTGAAGTCAAACTCAAATTCTGATAATGCAAGATTTTGCAAAATTTAAGACAACTCAAAAAGAAAACATTTTTAATTGTAAGAAAATAGTTTCTTTAAATAAAGAAACTTTCCCATGCAGTGTCTGCAACCCAGACATTACAGTGTTGTCCTAGTGCATGAAAGCCTGAAAATGAAATTGTGTAGAAATAGACTATTTAAAAAGTGTGAAACTGACACATTCATTTTCATTTTGGAAAGGTGTGTACAATGAATAAAGTAAGCAACCCGTCTATATTGTTTGTGCCAGTTTCACCTCCATCAGATCCAGGGCTATAATTTTCACTCTGTGCCTGTGGGGACACCTGCAAAGGATGGTGTATTCAACCTCAGGAGAAGGTGGCAGCAATACTGTTGAGCAGCTTTACATTTCAGACAGACCCTGCCTGAGATGGTTTTCCAAAAGAGATGCTGAATAAGTGTATATCAGAGCTGATCTGGCCTCTCATGCAAGTGCTGACTCCACTGGGGGTCCATATCCCTTGGGGATCATTGATTGCGCCATTTTGTACTTCCAGGCTCTCATTCTGGAATTATACTGCCCAGAGACTTTCGACCTAAAAGGTGACATTTTCAAACTTAATAATAAGGATTGATTAGTAACTTGGGAAAGGAGATTTCCTTCATCACACATACACACACACAAAATTTTATATTATATATTCAGCATTCTTTGTATTCCTGAAGAAATATGGTTTTCATGCAAACTGTTCCTAATTCAGTCAAGCATCCCTTTACTGACAGCACTTGGGCAGATCTTTTAATACCTTCTTGAATCAGGACCAGTAAAAATAATGATTTCATATCAATATATTATATTTTGCTGACCATTTTATTCACTAAAACACTTTAAATTACATTACGTTTGGAATACAAAGCATCTAATTCTGGAAAAGAGAGAATTTCCAGCTTTGTGCCTCATTAAGTTTCTGTCCTTAATTTTCATTTCATAGCAAGTGGTTAAACACTGGTAGATAAGGCCTTCTTACAGGTAAACTTGCACATTGAGAACACTAAAATATCTAAATATCTAATATTTAATGTTTAAAGGTCTAGTATATTAAGAATGTTTGATTTTCAAGTTTTGTTTGTGTATACTCTACCGGCTTTTTATCCTAAAAGAGCGACTATGGATTATTGTATAAATCCTTCTTTGTTCATGGATTATTGACCCAACGGAGCAATACATCTCTAAAGAAGACTTGCTAGTCCATCATGTAAATCTAGCTGCAGGCTTGGTGCACTATGTATTAAAAATCTTGATACAATTTTCAATTAAATTAAATAAAAATTTGCCTGCAAAGATAATGATGCTCCCAAGTGAAATAACACAATATATGTGATAACGTAGTTCATACTCTTGTACAGTATATAAGTTCACACTATGGATTACTGACCTGAACAATTCTTATGAAAATGAAATTTAGGTTTTGCAATTCAAATAATTGGAAATGGATAGATCTTGTTCTATGAACCCCAAGAACTGAAAATATTTTCATGCATTCTATTGTTCAATTTAAAAATAAAATAAAATAAATCTATTTCACTGTGACACTTTGTTTAAATTTAAACTTGGGCTGCATGTAATATGTGGAAAAATACATTTTAAAATCAAAATCATACACTTTTGGCCTGCCAATTACCGATATTTTTACATTGATAAGTAATATTGCACTCCTAATAAAATTATCATAGATCCTGAGGTAACCAACAACTGCTAGACTCTTTAAAAAATGTTCACTTCTACAAGTTACAAATAATACACTGAAGATTGACACCTTTTATCTTTTCACTCAGAACAGATGTTTTTTGATGAATGATTTTCAGGTGATGACAGGATTGCTGAGGTGCACAGTAAGCCATTAGTCAACAAGCAGCTGTTTCTCAGGTTGTCTGCAGTATTAATTTAAAATCTCTCTCTCACACACGTATACATATACACTGTTTAGATACTACACTTTCTTCTTCTTTCTTAAAAAGGAAACTGCAGGAATACTTGTGGCCTCTATAAAAGTTTATAGTTGTGAAATGCTACATTAAAGAAATTAAACTATTTAATGACTTAATCATATTGCTGGTTTTTGTATATGTGCTTCACTTCCTATGTGTAATTAAACTGTTCTGCCTGGATTCATGTATATAAATTAATCATTCTTCTGTATTCTTATTCCTATTATAACCTACCAGACACTATCTCCATTACCAGTTATATTCTCACCTAACTTCTATTGTTAACATGTATGATTGTACTATATTTAATGAGGCAAGCAAAATTTAATCCCCCAAATTTATTTTAAGCATCTCAAAAACCTGTACTGGAATTTAACTTTAATTTAAGTAGATAGATGTGACTGAAACTCTGAATCTGAACACTCTTGAACTTCATTAGAATTCAAATGGCCCTTCGTAGCAGATTCCAGTTTTTAAAATAACAGAGAACCAAAAATTTGGATCAAAACACCTACAGACTGAGGGAGTTCAGCTCCTTCTAAAATAGCAAAAAAATGTAATGGTTCTATGACATTTTCCCAGAATAACAAACAAAGAGACAAGGTGGGTGAGATAATATCTTTTATTAGACCAACTTGTGTTGGTGAGAGAGACCAGTTTTCGAGCTTACACATCTGGATAAGCTCGAAAGCTTCTCTCTCACCAACACAAGTTGGTCCAATAAAAGATATTATCTCACCTACCTTAGCTCTCTAATATCCTTGGACCAACACATCTACAACAACCCTGTGTACAGGAGGAGAAGTAGCAGCCAAAACAGTTCACAATTTGGGGAAAATAGATACAACCGTGGAATTAAGGACTTAGCCCAATTTTTTCTGTATTTTTCAAAATATAAACACTTTTAAAATGCAAGTTCCTAGCTCTTCAGTTGAGGAAGGAAATAACAGAAGCAGTGAATCAGTGCATCTATTATTAACTTGCTGTACTGGCAAAACTTAAACGCCACAAGGCAGAAAAGAAGTGTCCCTTTCAGCTTTACAGCAGGAAACAACAGTACACTTATGTAATGTGACACAGGTATATTCTCCATTAGTGTGTATGGAACCAGGGCATTAATATTTTACAGGTTTCTCATCATCTCTGTTTGTGTAATTTATCAATGCCCAACAGGTCCTCTGCCAGCTATACATTAAAACAATTTTCAAAATATTTCATTGTCAGCCTATGGCACCCTCATTAGTTATTAAGAGCCATGATGAGCAAGAACAGTAAGTAGCTTGTTTACTTAAGTGCACTTTCTCTAAACTATGAATCCCTTCATTGCACAAATCCTTTAGGAATACACAGATCTATGGATGTGTATAGGTGTCACAGAGACATATGCATGATTACATGCAAACCTTAATGTTATATATTATGTACCGTACACCAGGGGTTCTCAACCTTTTTCTTTCTGAGCCACCCCCAACAGGCTACAAAAACTCCACAAAAGCTGTTTTTTTGCACATAAAAGCCAAGGCCAGTGTTAGGGGGTAGCAAGCAGGGCAGTTGCCTAGGGCCCCACACTACAGGGCTCCCGTGAAGCTACATTGCTCAGGCTTCGTTGTCAGCCCCAGGTGGCAGGGCTCAGGGCCCTGGACTTCAGCCCCATGCGGTAGGGCTTCAGCTTTCTGCCCTGGGCCCCAGTGACTGTAACGCTGGCCCTGCTTGGTGGACCCTCTGAAACTTGTTTGCAGCCCCCAGGAGACCCCGGACCCCTGGCTGAGAACCATTGCTGTACAGGTATATTCTGACCGGAAGGGCTAAATGCTATTCTCAGTTACATTAGACTAGCAACACTGAAGTCAATGGAGTTATGTCAATTGTAAATTGACATGAGGGACTCACCCCACTGTGCCTATACTATTACTATAAGGTGGGTATTACAGCTGTTAATTGTAAAATCCCTGTAATGGGTAAATAATCCACATAGATGATGTAGCAAGGGGGGTCCCCTCCCCCACGCTCCTGAGACAGGGAATAGGCCAGAAACCCTGCGGTCCCAGGAAGAGGCCCGGCCGCCTATCCCCGCCCTCAGGAAGCCAAGGGGCGGGACCAGAAGTTCAAGGCCCCCTCTGCCTGTCCCCGCCCCCAGGAAGTCAGGGGGCGGGACAGGAAGTATGAAAGCCTGGTCCCAGCCCTCAGTTAGACTGAGGCTGCCGGAGAAGGCAGACATGGATGCCCGAGCTCCTGCTGGGTCCAGCTTACCCCATGCCCGGTATCTGGAGGGGTCCTGGCCTGACCTCCCCTGGGGCCAGTACCCAGAGCAGCGGGCCGAGCCTTCGGACGCTCGCCCTGTGGAGGACTGGACCACCTGGACCCCGGTACCCCGAGGACTGGACCGGACCGCCCGAACCCCGGGACGC
>NC_133787.1:14296174-14298230 GCF_003597395.2 Chelonoidis abingdonii | reverse complement strand
GCTCTGCCCTGCCACAAAGGGCCAGAGCCCCTAAACTGCTTATTGCTCTGCCCTGCCCCAAAGGGCCAAAGCCCCTAAACTGCTTATTGCTCTGCCCTGTCCCAAAGGGCCAGAGCCCCTAAACTGCTTGTTGCTCTGCCCTGCCTCAAAGGGCCAGAGCCTCTAACCTGCTTGTCGCTCTCCCCTGCTCCAAAGGACCAGAGCACCTACAGTGTTTGTTCGCCGTCCACCCTACCCAAGGGCTTGGGCGGCAGACTACATTCGCTCAGCCCCTGCGACCAGGAACTGAGCCCCGGCCAAGGCTGTTACAGATGAGATGAAACTATTCTTCATTTGAAGAATTTTCTATGAATTTTTCTGAACTGGAAAGGTGAGCTTTTCCCTACCACCTATGAGTAAGGGGTCCTCTGCCATAATCCACCACTCTCTTCTCTTATAATGTGCCAACTACTGTAGCATTTGATCCTGGGGAGTCAGCTGGAGAATAAGAATGTCTGCCTAGACGCCTTTATATGCCACCTGGTTCCACTATTTGTTGCTGACCCAGCCAATTATGGTTGCCCCTGCATCTCCACTAAAGGGGATTTCAGCACATAGAATGAAGGAACATGAGTTAGCCACAGGCTGAGCTTACTTGTTCCAGCTTTCTGTGAGGGATTTGTGGATTGGGGTGGGGGTTCTAATGCTTCTGACTCCAAAGAGCCTGAATCCACTGAAACCCAGCTGATGTGCTCCTGCGGGGTGTGTTGGGAGAGGGTAAGGGTGTGTATGCTGCCTAACCAAGAGGTGTAGTGTGGACCACTGATATCTGAGTGTTAACACTGAATATCCAGGTTCATAGTATTATGTCAATCCTTTCCTCCTCTGAGATATTTTCTGTGCATGTAACCACCTCCACACAACAATGTTAGCTTGGGGTATGCTGTAATAATACTTGTATTCCTTACAGTATCTTTCATCTGAAGCACTCTTTTAATGCCTTTTCCTTACAAAGGATTGCAAGAAGCAGAATATACACTTCTGTATTACTGCTAATAAAACTAACGTAAATCACTTTATCCCTTCAGAACTTTAAATGTACAGGGCAACATATACAATACAGAGAAAGATGTAATTGTTTTGTGCAACACAACAACATATTAGTTGCCAGGGAACCCAGGGAACACTGATCGCAACTATGTCACCAAATGAGGAAGCCCCTGTGATGATGGCAATCCCTCCATTTTCACTAGAAGTTGGTGCCATGGACTAAAGTGAGGTCACACTTCACAGGATTATTGTTGTTTATGTTTTCTGCATCAGACAGCAAATAGAAAAAGTTATAGAAAGAAGCATAACTTGCAAGGTAATTCTGGCTATAAATTGGAAAAGACCACAAAATTGTTGGGGCATGTCACCGCTACAATGAGAAAACAGATACAAGAAGCCCTCACATCGTTTCCTGGCCCTCACCTCTCCTGGCCCCACACATCTCCTGAAGGAACCACATTGTCATGATTTGGCTACTTGTGTCTGCTCCTTAACCACCTCTTAGGGGATGATTTTACACACATTAGTTACACATATTTACACCCATATTATGCCCCTTGCAGCTTTGTTGGGGGGTAATGGTACAAAGAGCATCTGTCCCTTACATCCTCCAGAACTGTGTAACACTGACAGTGTGGAACTTGCATAGAAGAACGTCTATGTTCTCATGCCGGGTGGGAGTATGCTGAGGGTTGCCAGCATTGTATTTCAGAATTAAGAGACTGTTTTCTTAGCACCCCATCCCACCTCCTGATATTATTATCATTAATAATAAATAATCAGAACTTGCCTACATTTGCGAGGGGTATTTCTTACTGCTTTTTGCAAGCAACTCCTGATCTTGTTGTACAGAGATGAAAAAATAAGGGTGTCATGATACAATTCCCCACTCTGAACCTTAGCGTCCAAAAGATAGGGTACCAGCATGAATTCCTCTAAGCTAATTACCAGCTTAGAACCTGTAGCGTCGCCACCAACCAGGAATTCCAGTGCCTGGTACACTCTGGTCCTCCCCAAAACCTTGCCC